>NW_022883746.1:0-19748 GCF_011952255.1 Bombus vosnesenskii
TGCATTTCTATTATTAGCCTTTCAACGGTTCCTGTCTGATGTTAGTCTCCCGGATGCAATTCGCTGGGATAGCGCAGCATCCACGGTAACGTTCTCTGTTTGTCTGCTTCGAACGGTGAGTCGCATGCATTTCTGTTCTTCTGGTCACTCAATTATGCCGTAGGATAAAAGACCCGAATCGGCACGGGTGACTGGTTGTATTACGTAGAATTCTTTGCGAGCATAGTGAACGCGGGTATCTTGTATACCCGTGAGTAGTAACGCTCTTTTTTTCAAATTTATTAGTTTAAGATAGGTCTTCTTGCACAGCGCGATGATAATAATTAGTTTTTTAATAATTAAGTTAAACATATACACTTGAGAATATATTCGCGTTATTTATAAATATGCATGGTAATATTCCGTATGAATATTTGCAAATGGCAAATATCTACACGAATATACTTGATCTTTAGCAATGAATTAATCGTGACAATATTAACCCCTTAACCTACAACTACGGGCATAGCCCGTAGTGCGATGATCGAACCAAACGTAAATATTACGTGCATAGCCCGTAGTACGATGATCGGACCAAACGTAAATATTACGGGCATTCTCAAACATAAATCGTAGGTTAAGGGAATAAGTCGCGTTCGTTTATTTCACTTCTCCTAGAATTTAAAATATCAGTTAATCAATGCAATAATTTTGAACACTGCTTCTGCATTTTCGATTATGTGCTTTGATAAAGAGATTATCTGAGATTATTTCTTTCTTAGTAATATATTTAGAGTCAGTTATTCCATTTGATCGAGTCTCAGTCTTTTCGCTACCTTCTCTGCAATATTAAAATTTTGTTCTGGTTTATTAAATTAATACAGTAGTGTTACTTAGTTACTATTAAATTAATAAAGTAGAGTTAATCAGAGTCGAAGTAGTAAAATACAAAATGAAAGAGCGTTAGTCCGTTAAATAAAAATTACACAAACTAATCATCTTCTCAGATCAGGATTTTCAAGTTTAATCAGTGGAGGTGGACCTGTGGTCGGGTAGACGCGTTTTCGAGTGACCAATCTATTTCAGAGCATTTCATTCGAATAATCGTCGGTAGAACTGGCGCGAATGAAACATGTCATCGTCTCTGCCTTTGCCCGTCGATTTTTCGAATTTCGTGATCGTGATCGCGAGTGGTTTTCGAAACGAACGTTAATATTGCTCGAGCATGCACGTGCGAACAGGCAGCGATCGCTATATGATCGTTGTTCATCCATGAGTACTTGGATCAGCTTCCGCGATTTATCTTTTTATTTCACCTTTGTACTTTATTTTTTGGTTTGCTATTTAGAAAGTCTCGAGCTTAGATGTAAGTTTCAGCGGGCATTGCGCCCGAAGGAAGAAGAGGCTATGAGCCGAAGAGACCCGGCAAACTGCCATAGAAGAGGACAACTATCAATGACTCCTCAACCTCTGGATCATCCAGGGCATGGGAAGTCATACTTGTTACTACTTTGTCACTATGCTCGCTTTTAGTATTTGTAGTAGTAGTAGTGGTAGTAGTAGATCTTTTTTTGGCCGATGAAAGGGAAGGACGTAACGGGCTAGAACACAAACTAACCAGACGAGAATGGGTGGAGACAGCTCGGGGAAACGCCAGTTACTTGAGCGATCACCCCAGTTCAAGTACATAATATTTATATCGACAGTGAAACTATGTCGTTACCGTAATTTTAAAAAAGTTATTCTGTTTTAAGGCGTGACGGAATATTAATTAGAGTAACCATACGTAATTACTTTCATTGCTGTAACATTATAATGTAATGGGGAAACCCGATATTTGGAAAGAGAGCGTCCAATATCACTTTTTTAAAGCATTGTCCGCTTTTAATGGAAATAAAATAATCGTTCTTTTCGGTGTCATTTTATTCTATATTAAAAATGAAGTTTGTGTAGCATCGGTTTTATAGCATCCTCGTAAATATCGCGATTCTATAAACGAAAAGAAATTCTAACTAACTTTGAATATCTCAAAATGATATTGCAGATAACTATTCTATTGTTGAAAGAGATCATTCTGAATGGCAAGATCGTGGCTTGAAAGTTAACATCTTGTCTCTGAACGTGCGTGTCATAAAACGACCTACGAAAATTCTCACAATTTTTGTTCCTCCCGGCAAAACAGTATTGACGTAAAAGAAATTTATCGTGGTTTACGTTTCACTTTAAACGTTAGGATAATAGTGCAAGGATAATAATATAGTAATCTAAAAACAGAAAGCTGATACCTGGTCGAAATAAAATTGTTTCTCAAAAATGGGATCTACTTATGACACGATGTATTTTGCATGAATTGGGACATAAAGGTCAATAACTGGGTCATTACATAATTTTAATGAGAAAAAGCGTCAGGTTTCAAAGCGAGCGTCTTTATGACTTTCGGTCTATAAAACTAAGCAAATCGCGCGAAGTCGCAGCTGCTTTTAGATTCTATAATTGCAGAAATGTATATTATATTGCATGTAGAAAGAAAAGATTCTTTTTAACATATTCCAAAAAAGTTACGTACCAGCATTCAAAGTATCACAAATTGTACCTGTTATCTAAATAATTAGTCGATTATTTTAATGTGACATTTTCAGTATTTCAGACAACTTGGAACATGAACATTTTGGCGGAAGAGAAGAATGATTATTAAAATTTAAATAAGATCCAATGGAGGAAAACTTATCATTCGTACGCATTACAATGTACAATTTACAAAATAATTTTCTTTCTCATTTTTGTCCTAATTTTCTAAACGACGTCTAGGATTTCGTGTATTTAAGCATTCAGTGTTTCTTAATTTTTTACATATGACACATACAGCATGAAGGGTGGGCGCAATCTGGATAGGGTTCAGCATACAGTGCTTGTGACGTTACTAGATTCTGCTGAGTCTTTTCATACACATGCAGCATATCTACATACTTGCTCAGTAAATGAAAATTCCACTTTCATAGTAAAATGTTTTAGCAATGTCGATCGTTATTTACAGTTTTTACTATGTCTCCTGCCAACACGCGCTACAAGTAATCCAAGGTGATAAAAATATACGGACTTCGGCGACCTGCCGATTCCGACGTTCCATCGATATAAACAGAAACCTATTTCTTCTACTTCGGACACTTATTACGACGTAAAATTTGTTGCCTACATTTTTATTTACCCTCGAACTACCTTGTATTAGGTGTCGTTGAAATCGTCCCAACACGCTCTGATATACTAGACATAAAAAAAAGTAGGGCAAATAATTAGCAAAAATGCAGACGACCTTAAAATCTTTGAAATCTTTCACCCACGAAAGATTGTTACTACCACATTATGGCATCCTCCGCGTTGTATATCTTTTGTACAGTATATACAGGGTGGTTGGTAACTTGGTGGTACAAGCGGAAGGGGGTGATTCTACGCGAAAAAGAAGTCGAAAATACAGAATAATCGTAATTGTATCGTTGGCGTCTGTTAGTCCAAATATCCGGTACATTCTATTAAAGTTATTTATTTAGAACAAATTGTGCATATATGACGATAGTGTCGTTTGCAAACAAACTTTTTCGAACTGTTTTCTCTTTTATTTACATATGTAACATCTAGTGTATACATCGTGTAATATAATTTTGTATCAACGCGTCCCTAAATTTTGGAATGTAGACCATAAGCATCCACTGCCGATATGCCCAGCATGTTTCAGAAACCTTATTGGTTAATTATTATAATTTCGAACAAGAACAAAGCTGTCATAGCGTAATTTTATATTTATTTATCTTTCTATTCGACTTTGCTGTCAGTCAAGGTTTCGAAATATTTCCCTTCTATGATTGATTTCCATCGTTAACTTGTGTCTTAACATTACTGGATAAAAAAGAACCAAAGACTTTATATGTAAATATTTCGATAGTCTTTTGTCAAAGGTATAATGCTAAGAGAACGCAAACAAGCATATGCGTAACAATGTTGTTAGATACTTTCAAAGCAAGTTAAAGTCAGCAAAGTTGAAAAAAAAGGAGTAAGGACAAAAACCTGAAGATCGCAGCAAGGTTAAGCAATAACATCCAGTTCTAAGTCCTTTCTCTTTACTTTTGTTGCTTCGTTTGATAGTTTTAACGACAGACACTCTTTTAACAAATTACTTGAATCGCTTCTTACTTTTTATTTCTGCAAACAGTTTATGTTAGCTATGCTCATAAAAAATACTAATAATTAATAATTTTAATAGGGGGAGAAAAGTTATTCCACTGAAATATAAAGTTCAATTTACCAATATGCATTGAATGTTTTTAACTTTGCACTTATATTAATTTAAGACAACTATAGAATGTTATTAATTAAATAAATTTAAATAAATGCAATAAGTATCAATCTTACATGATATACTAAGATTCAAATATTTCCTTTCGTGTTAGAATTTGATTAAGTAGAAAGTTGTATTTTCTAATTTTATTAGATGATCTTTGAATTCTGTTTGTGAGCCGCTTAAACGTAAAATCCATGCTTTTGTGCTCAGAGGCACAGATAAATTAAGGTAAGAACTACTTTTCATAAATTATAATAAACGCATAGTACGTTTAATTATCATAAATACAAGATATGGTATATTAAAAATCAGTAATTACATAGAGATTATTTCTCAGTAGCTGTAAATTGCTAAAAAGAGAAGACGATCACCTACAGGCGATGCTAGTACTGAAAGAACATTATAATACATCAGAAGAATTTGTTTTGCGCTTCTATAATACCACATTAGTATTCCAGGGATGAACGTGCTTTATGAGAACGTAACGTTCTTCTAATAAAATACCTGATTTCATAGTGACTTTGGTCTAAATGATATTTTACGAAACGCTCCAGATTCGTCATTGTATTGATCGAAAAATAGGCAAAACAAAATTATAAAATTCTATCTCGCCACCTGGAAATGATCCTAAAAACTTGTAAAAAAAATGCAAACTAAGCGAAAGAAAACTTTGAATAACCTACTTTGAATAAGCTCTATTTGGTTTTGGCTCTTCTCTTGGATGAACTTTTTGGGTGAAGAAATTTCTAATAAAGGCACGGAAAAGAATTCTCTGATGATTACAAGATAAACATGGAAGATTATTTGACTCAAGTCGCGAGTTCGAGATTTACGTAATCAGATGGAGAGCCTCTGAAGGTGTTAAAAATCTGAAAACTGTACAACTAAGCAAATATGAGCCCGCCAGGTTTTCATTCTTTAATTTCTTTAATTTAGATATTTTACTTGTCAGTGTTTATTCTTTAACTGTCATCCGACAATGTACATTAAACCCCATTTCCATTTTCCACAAAAAATTGTCAATTTTTGTAATCTAACGTTTCATTTTTGTTCCCAATTTTGTTCGTTTTTACTTTATGTTAACATTTTACTGTTCCCTTCTCCATAAATTATTTCAGCCATTTAGAAGGTATATTTCAGGAATTCCAATTGTGTACATCAAAACTAAACGATATCATGTCTGTGCTATTTTCTTGTGCCGGAACATTTGATTGCTTATTTGACGCAGAAAATAATTTTCTTCTTTTTTGTACATTTTTAGATAAAAATCATCATTATTAATTTCTTTAATTTGCATATTACACTTGTCACTTTCCAGTCTTTAACTGTCATCCAACGATACTTTTTATATTAACAAAAATTTATAAACAATTTATATTAAACCGCATTACGAGATAAAAGGATCTTTTCAGCTAGGCATTTCCATCTTCATAAAAAAATTGTCAATTTTTTGGAATTGCATCGTATTATCGTGGTGAGTGAGCATGTGTTGCTAGTGTTGTAGCCATCACTATTTTCGTTCGAGGACTATCGAAGGTCGATCGTTTCCACAGATTCCTTCCGTCGTAAACCTCGTTCTTCCTTCTATCACGCTTCAAGGCATAAGGATCGAGAACGGGGTTTGCTGCCATTTCAAGCGCGCCCCGCATTACTCGTTCTCGTAAGTTCAAAATTCGTTGAGCGCTTTGCTTCGCGGATGGCGAATCTTCTCAGCTTCTCCTGGTAGATTGTCTTCGTCTTCTTTCGTTTCCAATGGCAGTATCCGCCTTGGATGAACGATGCTGCTTCCTTGGAATCTCCACTATGTCGCCTATCCGCGTATTCCATTAGACCGACCTCAGTCAGAATTTTCTTCGTAAACATGGAACAATTTAAGCTATATCGAGCATGTACCACGCGTTATATCGTCTGTCTTTGTCTTCCGCCACTATACTCATCGTAATTTTTATTCCAATATGACTTATCGCGTAAAAGTTTTTTATCACAAACAAGTTGCTTGGTCGAAAACTCGAAACATCAGCAACTATGGTGGAGCTATCGAAAAGCTAGCTTCCTGTTTCCATGACCAAGAAATATGTTGTCAAGATCGTCATTCTGAACAACTTTTTCTGATACATATAATAGGCTCCGTTTTAGTTTTAGAGTTGTACACAAACGTATGTTTGATAGTGTATATGAATTTTCCTTTTATATTTTCTACAAAATTGTACATTAACATAACATAATACATTAATCGTACATTAGACATAACAAATCTACTGATTAAATACTTATTCGTGTAGCTTAGTATTTTTCCTTCTTTTTTAATGTTACTGGATTATAATCGCCTATTTAACTAACCTGGAATTCCTTGGAATTCAGTGATTGTAATTTTTGTTACTTTTTCCAATGTTTATAATGTATGATACTGTAATATCGTAAGGTAGTTTGAACTAGAGATCGGTTGAAAATAGATAAAAACCGTATACGTCGACTTTCTGTGGTTCGTTTACATTTAAGAGTGCCAACGTGATTAAAGTCACCTAGTTCTTACATAGGTGTGAGGAAAACAATAGACAACGTTAGACGAGAAGGACGGTTTCGTTTTTCAAGGCGTCGAAGAGTAGAGTTGATAGAGCTGGGGGGGGGTTAAGGTTAATTCGTACAAAAAAAGGCATGTTTTTGTGAATTTTTTCTGACGATACAGTTAAAATTTCTTTTTTAAAATCAATAGTACATTGAAGTATGACATTCGAAGAATATTGTGTAAAATTTTCACGGAGAAATATTAAAAAATACGGCAATGGCAGCAATTATTCGGACGTGTCTCGGAAAAAAGTATAATTGCAGTACCCCTCAGAACTTGGTGCTGGAGCATCAGAAATCAAAAAGTTGAAGTTCATTCGTTAGGCAACAGCCTTCCCCAGGTAACGCTGCGAAGGTTTTTTTCGAAATTTTAATTGTTAACTTTTTCCGAACACTTTGAAGGGTAAAACGCGATTTTGTGCGAAAATTTTCGGCTAATTTGTTATTTCAAAATAAAAATAATTAACAAATTTGAAAAGTTTCTGTAGCGTTACCTGGCAAATTATGTACAGAAATAGTCTTCAAAATTTCAAAAGGATGGGTGCAGTAGTTTTGAAGTAATTGAGGGCACCGACTTTGAAAACGTGAGTTGTGGGGAAAACGCTTTAAAGTTTTGAACACTAAAAAATCTGGTATAAAACGTTCATAAACGAATTTTATCGGCTTACCTCTTCACTAGCGTAGCAATTGTTGAAAAGACTAATAAAAAATCAATTATCCTATAATATTTTTCACGATCTTTCGTAACCTGATCTTCAACGGTCACTTATATTTTTTTATCTGACGCGCTACTTGTTAAAGTGCCTTCGTATTATGCGGAGGTGCAATTTTTCTAGGTCGATATAATCTCGAACTAGTTGATTGTCTATCAGATCTAGTAACTTTTAGGCATTTTAGTAATAATTTAACACAAAACTTAATGAAAATTGAATATTTACTCCTACATTAAATTTTTTACTCTACACTGACAAAATATACAGTACAGGTATAAGGAGGTTTGTACTTAAGTCGTTAAGTACTATAAATAGATCTGGAGGTAAGATTAGGTATTATATGGAGAAAAAAACGTCTGCGAAGTAATAATAGCACGCTTGGATCGGGTAGGTAATAAAATCCGCCATGTACAGAAATACTCGTAACTTCGTCAATTTTGTTCCAATCGACTTGAAATTTTGACACAATATTCTTAAGATGTTATGCATTCAACTAAAAAATGCAAAAAAAATTTTAACCTCCCCCCCCCCTAATCGAGACACCGAAGAGTAGAGTCGAGAGAATTGATAGAGTTGATAGAGAGAGAGAGTGTGTGTGTGTGTGTTAGATTCGTTGTGACGAGAGTGACCAAATAACTGTAAAGTTAAATAAATATCGTTTTCTGTCCAATTTATATTTGTATATTCAATTTAATATTAATAAATTGTGAGCAACCGGGAAAAAATTTCCATCTTTATTTTCCGATATTACAACACCAAACATAATTTTCAGTTCTTTCTGATTCTTTAATGACAGATGATTGACATTTTTTGTTTCACTGACGTGTGACAATCGCAAAAATTTTCAGGGTCCCATAATTATGTGTTGAAAATGACAACGTATGTTCTCGCTCGCCATCTATATGCTGACGGCTAGTTACAAAAGGGAATAACTAGAATATGTTACTAGACACGGCCGATAGACCAGATCGATAGTTTAAGCCATCCTTTTCGTTCATTCGTTCGTGTCCCTTCCAAGTGTGTGCAATAAAGGTTTTTCGACTCCGAGAAATGTGGTGTTTTCCATCCGAATAATAAAGTAATAACTAAGGCGATCCTACCTCTAAATATAGATATAACAACATTATGTTACCATAGTTTAGAAAGACCTGCCCTAAACATCTCAACTCAAAAGTTATAACAGTTAAAAGTTAGCTAAATTATTAGGTTGTTCCAAAAGTTACTTTCATTTTATGAGGAAATAGTAGATGCACGACATTTTTTGTTTTACATTATTTTACTGAATTATAATTAAGTGAATTATAACTATTAAATATAATCCAATAAAATAATATAATAATTTTAACAACAATTTTTAATAATTAGTTTTGATAATAATTAATCAATTATAATTCGAAAAGAGTCGAATATAAAACGAAAGGGATCAAGAAATGCTATGGGATACTTACGCTATAACGAATGTTCTAACGATCTTTCATTGTAGTCCAAACGTTTTTCCATTCTTCTCTTTGGGTTACGTAGCTCTTTCGTTATGTCTCTTTCTGTAATTTTTTAATTTTACAGAATACAACGTTAGCACAAACGTTGAAGAAATATGAAGATACACTCCGAGATAACAAAATATAAAGCTTCAAGAGTGGAGATATGTACTCCGAGATAACGAGATAAAAAATAAAACGTTGGATGCCTTGAGCCCTAGTAACAACGCAAGAACACACACTGTCTTTTAAGTTCCAATAAAAAGTTTGTGAAACTCAGAATGAGTATTATGAGCATGGATGCTATTTAAACGTCGAAATCTATGTAATAATATAAGGCAATTACTTTTTAACTTTTGGGATGCAATGTATAGCAATCGATGTATCTACCTGTTTGATTCGCATTATTAAAAATCTTGGAAGTAACTTTATCAATTCCAGGACAGATTTCCTGATGTACACACATCATCGAGAGATAAATGTCGCCTGTTTCGTATAAACAGTTTTTGTTTCGATGGATAAAGGCTCGAAAGAATTTCCGAATTGAATTTCTGAAAATTTATGAATTTATGAAAATTCATATCTCGTGTTAGAATCAACAGATTCATTATCAAGGAGAATATTATAACCTGCATTAAAGAAAATCCTGCATCACAGCGCCAGATGATCACTGTTTTATCTAGAGATACTAACAAAGCTATTATCTATTAAATCTAAAATATTCATTCTTGAATCGATGATAACAAGATCTATGAATGATGTGGTTTTGGAACAAAATGCGATATAGGATCTATGAAGTTGAAGCTGCAACTGTTTCTGGCTGTCATGCATTCATTCGTTGACTCCTCATTTCTTCGCGTTTGTATCTCTTCAGATATCTTCTTCTTTCGAACAGTTTCACTCATGAAAAGCTAAATATCGTAGGATACGCGAAGGGAACAGAAACTCAATCGGATAGAAAAAGCCAAATATAAAACAATACAAAAACTATGTATATTATATTAATATCTCGAAATATAACATCCGTTTCGGTTCATATAGAACCGAGGAGAACAACAAAATTAAATAAAAAAAACTCTACGATTATTGTTACGCAAATTGCCAAATTCCATATGTTCGAAATTGAGATCTCCTGCAATAAAATAACAATTATTTAAAAAGATATATAATATATATATATATAATAGAAATAATATCTATAATAATATATATGATATAAATTATACAAGTACGTCTAATTCATTGGTAAACTCGGTCTTTGCTGAACAAGTTGCATAAACAGAAATAATAAAGAAACTAGTATTCTTGGCGATTCTGATTCTAACTATTGCGAACTTTATTTTAGTTCGTTTTACTCCGCTACTAATACTTACGAATCGTATTTATTTGTTTCGCTCTTCGTTAATATTCCACATTCTCTTTTGCCATTGCCTTTTTAACACTGACAATAAGCGTTGAGAGAGCAATCTTGATGTGAACAGGATGACCAAAACTTTTACACGAAACGCAACAAGGTTGATTTGTGTTATCCTTGCTTTCTTCGATACAGAAATCTGGATCAATACTTGCATCTGGATCGTAATTCATCGTTGAATTTAACGCTACGACAGTCCGTTGCAATTAGAAGCAACATGACCTAAACGTTAGCAGGTCTTACATTGCATTTCGTTTGTCACATCTAATTTTTGGTGAAAAGTGAAGGCAAAATACTGAAAATCAACCGAAGATCAGAAATTGAAGAAAATATCAGGCTGGCTTTTGACACTAATCTCACCAGGCCCGGTCAAATAACTGGTTTTAAAAGTTGAGAAATCAATTAATCGGAGAATATAAAAATTCACGTAAAGCTAAATGAACAAAAGATATAACGATAAATGTACAATTTTAAATTAGATATTTAAACCAGTCATTTGACTAGGGGTGGTGAGGTTAGTGTTAATTAAATAGTTTAGTAGTCGTTGAGCGACATTTTGAATATTCATTCGTATAATAATTAGCAAAATAACTTTTCTTCGTTGATTCCTCCACCATAATTAATTTCCATTATTTATATCCTTCATTACACATTTCTTAATTCCCCGTTCATTCAAGATATTTCTAAGAATAAAAATCATTAGATCGGTCAAAACTTCAGGTATTACGTCGTGATAATAAAAATGATATAGAGAAAATATCAATGGACTTCGAATTTTCAACCGTGAAAAAATTATTCTCTTACTACATTTTGGACTTAAAAATAAATATCGTTCCACTTTTATTATTTTTATATTAGTATTAAAAGCGAATACGCACTCAAAAAGCGCTTAAGACTTCATCTGCATACTGTGTCATTGCGGAACAGTAATTTTAAGTAATTTTTCACTTTCTCCATGCTGTTGTTTCAATCTTGCTTTGTTTAGCGAAATTAAGATTATAAAGTAAGGTAACTAAAGTAATAAGTTAGACAAATGTGTCTGTGATGTTGCCAGTAGGGCTACGAATTATTGTACGATATTTGTAAATATCGACGTAGAGAAAGAATTGTGCTGCGCAATCCGAAAGATTCCTGCTGCGTAATTCGAAAGAAAGTGCTTCGTAGAATAGGAATGTTTTTGTTGATGTATACATTTCTTTGTCTAGATCGTTAACTGCGTAGCTGCTTGTGCCACCGGCTCTTGTGTCCCCCTTCCCCCCTCCCTCACACTTTGTAAGTTACTCGGCGAAACTAACGTACAAAGAGTCATTTAGTCGTCTCATTTCGTACCGATAACGTCGATAGCGTTGCGTCAGGTTTGTAACGTATTATAACCTATTGGTGGCGTCGGTTCTTTATTACTTTCATTACTGTGTTTTTCGCATTATACATTACTATATTTTTTAACTTCGTAACATATATTTTTTTTGATAGAGGTGACGCGCAAGTAAACTCAAGTACTTCAAAACAAAATTTCGCATGCGTTTCTGTAGTATTATTTAAGTATATTTAGTTGTGAACTTTCGAAATCTTGCAAATATTTTCAACTGTATTCTAGTGTATTAGTGGAGTGTATATCTCATATTCTAGTAACGAACATTCATAGTATAATTCTTGCAACTGCTTACATTGCATTCATGGTATTCGCAAACATTTGTTCGATATCTAGAAATATCTTGTAATTTTAAATTAATATTTTTCATACGTAAAAGAAAAGTAGCACTATTTTCTAAATAAACGTTTGATAGAGAAAAGATGAAAGACATCGAAACTATATTTCGCTTCTTTTCTACTCCCCATCCCATCCCACCCCACACTACCCATAAACAACTCTATTTTTAGGGAATATTTTTGACCGCGTGCAATGCGGTTTGTAGAGTCAGTGTTTGCTCCGCAAAAGTATTTTTAAATATTTTCCAATCACGGTCGTTTTGATTAAATTCAATTAAATAATCACACGCGAAAGTAGTCAAATTTTATCAAACAATTTTCTACGCGACATTAGAGCTCTTGTTCGCCGGTTATAATTTTTGCGGTCGTGGTAATGTGGTCTTATTTTATATTCTTTTGAATATTCTTTTTCGATAATAGAGTCAGTGCATCAAGAAGACAAAGCCTCTGCAGGATCTCAAGAATGTAAGTAGTTTTACATATTGTATTTCAATTTGTTCTATTTATTATATATTTTTTTTGAAATATTGTTAATTATACAATAAAACGATTGATAATTTAGAAAGCTGTAAATGTCCTTTTTAATTGAAATAAAGTCTTAAAATCTTAACATTAAGGTACAATAAAACTGTCTGATACGTACCAAAAATCAGTGAATGTTTTATTCTCAAACTTTTATATTAGAGTTTCAATTTATATACTTATCAGAGTTTAGTCTTTATTGTTGTTAAATTTCCATGCTTATCATTGTGTATTAACAATATTAATGATATTTTCTGTTTTGTTATAGACATATCACAGCTTAAACTTCTTTGTCTTTTTTGGGAATGCTCCAACGATGGCTCAAAAGCCAAGAATGTAAGTAACTTCACATATCTTACTTGAATTATGTGTATTCTGTATATTTTGCTTTCAATACTATTGATTAAGAAATACAATTTGATTGAAAATCATGCTTTTAGATTAGGATTTTCAGATTTAACAATTGCCGTGCCCATGGTCAGGATGTCATTCACGTGCTCAGATGTTACTTGAATGGGAAAAAGACATTGGGCACGATGACTATAATTAATGCAAAAATTTCTCAGCTGCTGACCATGTGTTAGGGTATCGTGCACGACGTATTTTCCACATTGTGTGTGTGTGTGTGTGGTTAGGCTGTGGAATTGCGTCGTTCTTCTCATTCGCTACAACTTAAGATACGAAAAATGTGGAGACGTATCAATACAATCACAATTCGTGGTAATATTAGCTACACGATTAAGCGTAACACGCTGTTAATATTGCTGTAAATTACAATTATAATTCCAAGTTTACTTATATTTATTTTAACGATATAATTTCTTTAGATGTGTTTTATCACTTTTTGCGCAATGGTCACTAGCCTTCGTCAGTCGATTTCAGGAAAATGGTACGTAAATTAGAGTGTACATGTTGCGTGTTAAGCTCGGGTGTTGGAGGCATCTCGGGACATTCTCTCTAGTGGAGGCTCTTGCGCCCTGGTGATATGTGTGAGAACCGTGGAGGTGAACCTCTGATCGGGTAGACGCGTTTTCGAGTGACCAACCTGCTTCAGGGAATTTCATTCGAATAATCGACGGTAAAGCTGACACGAATGGAACGTGTCATCGCGTCTGGCTTTGCTCGTCGATTTATTTAATTTCGCGGTCGTGATCGCGAGTAGTTTTCGAAACGAACGTTAATATTGCTCGAGCATGCAGATGCGAACGGACAGCGATCGCTATATGATCGTTGTTCATTTATGTGCACTTGGATCAGCTTCCGCGATTTATCTTTTTATTTCACCTTTGTACTTTATTTTTTGGTTTGCTATTTAGAAAGTCTCGAGCTTAGATGTAAGTTTCAGTGGGCATTGCGCCCGAAGAAAGAAGAGGTTACGAGCCGAAGAAGCCCGGCAAACTGCCATAGAAGAAGGTAACTACCAATGACTCCGCATCCTCTGGACTATCCAGAGCACGGGAAGTCATTCTTGTTACTACTTTGTCATTATGCTCGCTTTTAGTATTTGTAGTAGTAGTAGTAGTAGTAGTCTTTTTTTGATCGATGAAAGGGATGGACGTAACGAGTTAAAACACAAACTAACCGGACGAGAATGGGTGGAGACAGCTCGGGGAAACGCCGCGTCATTTTTCGTTAAATACTTGCCTAACAAATCTGCTGGCTCGTCCGGCTTTTGACGCCCTTGTTATTCGTACTGTGAGCAAACAATTACCCCCGACTCCTCCATGATAACTGGCCGAAAACGAAAAAAAAAACGAGGTAGCACGAAGTCGGGAGAGGCAGCATCGAAAAACAGAATGATTAATCGTAGTGGGCTCGCGTACGTGTACTCTCGCCCCTTTTCCAGGCGTATAACGCGAAATTCAACAATTCTGGAAAATGAAAAGCCTCCGGTTACGGGACGTGGAGATATTCTTTCTGGCATTTATACGCTTTCAAGTTATGGCAATAAAAGGGCTAGTGAAAATTGGCGAATAGTGGTACTAGAGATTCTGTTAGCGGCGAGACGCGATCAATGATGTGATAGGTTTTAAAAAGATACGATGCGCGTATTTAAAATTTTCTGGGAGAACTTCTGAGGAATAGAATGTTGATAGATTTAGTAGTGGGTAATCTGATTATTGGTTTGCTCAGATTTTTGTACTAATGTTGAGAATTGTCGATCTTTGAAGCCGAAATAATGTTATAGGAACACTAAATTGATACTGAGGATTAACATTAGAGTAGTAATATATTTATTTTATGGAGGATTTCTTATATATTCATCGATACACACTTGCACGCGTCTCAGCACTTTCTTCTATACCCGACTGTTAACCGACTGAACAGTTTACATTGATCTGCTTTCGAGACGCCGCCCACACACATACCTCCACACACTGATACCCACATACAAGTATCTCTACTACGCACTTAACCCAGTCCAGCACAGAAAATTATACAAATCTCAACACACCTCCTCAATTTTTTGTGCTGCATATTCATTTCCTTTTATAAGTCAATCAAACTATTCTTAAAAGTAATCTAAAATTTTCAAATTTGTTTCTCCCTATAGCCTTCGTTAAAATATTAGCTACATTATTTTCTGAATCTACTTTTATAATGTCAATCTCTTTATTTTCGTAACTGTCGTGCACAAAATGGAAATGAACTTCAATGTACTTAGAATTTTTTGTCAAGCTACCAAATTTTGATATCGCAATCGCTCCAGAATTATCTTCGTAAATTTTTATTGGCGTCTCGATCATTATTTTGAAATCTTTCAACAATTCTCTTACAAATTTAATTTCGCTCACAGCTTCCGATAAAGCTACATACCCGGCGGCTGTTGATGATTTTGTCACGCCACTTTGCTTTCTTGATTTCCAGTAAATTGCGTTTCCGAAAAATCTTATGATAAATCCCGTAGTGAATTTTCTATCTACTTTATCTCCAGCCCAATCAGCGTCAACAAAACAATCAATAACTTCAGCATTCAAATTTCTTTTATAAGTTTTTATAACTTTAATTTCCTAGTTAAATATAAATATTTCAAAATTCTCAATGCATATTTATAGTGGGTCTCGTTGTAACTGTTTTGAAATCGACTTAAATAGTTTACACTATCTCTAACGTTTAATCTTGTTCCAGTACTAATATATAATAAAGCTCCTATGAGATTTCTATATCTTATATCGTCTGAGGCTGATTGTGCGGGTTCTAAACTTAAGTTTTGTTCCATTGATGTAAATTATACTATTGATGTAAAATTTACTATTTTCTATATTATATTGTCTCGCTAATGACTCTATATAACTACTTCGATCTAATTTCATCTTACACTTCTTATTATCGTATTCAATGTTTATTCCTAAGTAAGTCTTTACTTCACCTAAGTCCTTCATCGCAAATTGGTTTGACAATTTGTTTTTAATCTCATGGATTTTTCTTTTGTTTTTTCCACATGTTAATAAGTCGTCTACGAATAGAATTAAATATATAACATCATCGCTCTCATACTTCATATACAGACAATAATCACTCTTACTTCTTTGAAATCCTAATTTTTTCATATAGTCGTGGAAACATTCATACCAAGCTCTTGAACTTTCATGCAATCCATATAACGTTTTTGTTAATTTACATACTTTCCCGCTTTTATTGTCGTGACCTATAGGTTGTTTTACAAATACTTCCGATTTTATAGTTTCGTTTAGGAATACTGTTTCTACATCCATTTGCATAATCGTCAAACCATATTGACAACAATAAGATAGTAATAACTTCAACGTTTGCATTTTTGCCACTGGAGAGTATAAATCTTCCAGTACTTCATTTTGTTGGAAGCCTCGAACGACTAATCGTGCTTTCTTACGATTATCAGATTTATTCGTATATACCCATTTCAAGTCTAATACTTTTTTGTCTTTTGGTTTCTCTACTAGTTGCCAGGTCTTATTTTTGATTAAACTATTCATTTCTCGATCCATTGCTTCTTTCCATGAACCGCTGTCATCTCCACTTATAGCTTCTTCATAGGTTTGAGGACTGTCTGCGCTAACTACATTCACATAAATGAAATATGAGCTCGTTTGGCCATATCTTTGAGGTTTCTTTCTTCCCTGTCCTGACCTTCTCAAATTATTTTCTATGTCCTCAAGTTTTCTTTCTGATTTGTTACTTAACTTTCTCTCCGCTTTTATTGCAACCTGCTCGACCTTTTCGTCATTTATTTCATTTTCATGAATTTCGTTTGAATCCGAATGTTCGTCAAAATCCTTTTCTGTTTCATTGTCTGATTCATCTTCTCCTTGAAATCCGTCTAAATTATCATCTTCATCTATAAATTCTACGTGCCTTGCAATTATAATTTTATTATTAACTAGGATCCTATATCCAATGTTTTCATAACCTACAAGTATCCCAGTGTCTGCTATTTTGTCCCATTTCGAATTTATTTTAATTTCAGGTATTCTTACGAAAACTCTACTTCCGTACAATCTTAAATTATTTATATTCGGTTTCCTTTTAAAAAATATTTCAAATGGTGTTTTATTTTCATATGTGTTCGTAATGGTCCTATTTTTTAAGTACGCCGCGGCTCTAACTATTTCCGGCCAATATTTAATATTCAGCTTTGAATCATGTAATAAGCATCTAGCGGAATTCATAATTGTTCTATTGTAGCGCTCAGCTGTTCCATTTAATTCGTGAACATAAGGTGGGCATGGTTCCACGACAATTTCCTTTGTCCTAGTTAGATTGTACATGTTTTTGTTCATATATTCTTTTCCATTATCGCATCTTAATCTCTTTATCTTCTTACCAGTAAGATTTTCCATTTTGTTTGTATAATCAAGGAAACAAATGTAAATTTCATCTTTTGATTTCACAGTATAAATCAATGCGCACTTACTGTAATCGTCTATAAATGTTAAGAAATATCTAGATCCATCAAACCCGGTATTTTTATGAGGTCCATTTAAATCGGTATGTACTAATTCTAAAATCTCGCGTGCTCTACTACGGTTATTTTGGAACGGTAAATTGTGCATTTTATTTTGGATACGTGTGCCACATCTTAATTGTACTTACTCAAAATTTTCTGGCATTCCCTCAACTAATTTTTTTTTACACATTGTATCTAAATAATTAAAGTTTACATGCCCTAAGATCCTGTGGAATTTTTCCCTATTTGTCATTTTTCCCACATTTTTAGCGTGCGATTCTTGCCTTTCAATGTAACTATTTATTTTATATAAACCATGATCTTTGAATGCGATCATGCCCATGAAAGAGATAGCCCATGTGAGCTATCTTCAATTGCTCAATGACGCATGTAACGTTTTTCGTCTGTAACGTATAGTATCAAAACATTATGAGCTCAGGATATGCGGCTTGTTGAAAATAATTAAAAATATTATGAGATTTAGTGTGTAACAAAAAAAAATGAGTACATCCCCCTTTATTTTCTATTACTTCTATTGTACGATTTGCTATCGATTTATGTAGTTTCTGAATATAATTTTGACTCAATGTATCCCATTCGCGTACAACTGCATTTTTTAATTCTTGTACGTGTTGACACTGCTTTCCATTCGCGTATACGCCGTGAACAAGTTCTGCCCAGCAATTTTTAATAACATTAAGGCCCGGGGAGCGTGCTAGCCACGGCAAAACAGATATATACTTGCATTAAAGTATGATTGGACCAATCCTGATGTGTGTACAGGTGCATTATCTTGTTGAAAGATGTAATCAGGTCCAGAAACGCGTTCTGCATGATTATTTATTTGTTCGTTGAATAAATTTATGTACCGGACACTATTCCTTCTCCCATCGATGAACTTGATACATGTCTTGCCGAAATAACTGATGCCGGCCCAAACCATCACGCTGCCTCCTCCTATTTGTCTTCGAATTGCCGACATTGTCTCTTTTCTTATGTCATGAAAATAATCCCATCAGGATCATCCACGTTGATTATTTTTCGTCTGAAAATAGTACTGGTACTTGCTACATGCAAAATTGCTCGCTTATCACGATCGGATAACGATGACGACCGACCAGTGCTTTTCTTTTTGTCATAATCTGCAACATTTTTTAAGAAATCGCGTATTTTACAACTTCTTCTTATTACTTTCGATATTTTTGCTACTAATAATTGTTGCTGTTTTAGTTCAAGAATTTGCTTTTTTCAGACCTGTTTAATTTGTTCCGCATCCCATACATAAAAATTTATATAATATTGTAGCGACACACGAGCTGAGGGACAAATCGAGCCACGTGTGATCTTGCCTCGGAGTATGAACAACGTTAGGACATACTGTAATAATAATAAGTAAACTTCGGGCAAAAACAATGTCGCCGCTTTATGCAACCGTCTAACAAAGGCGAATGGAAATTTACCGGTATCCCCTCGACCAGCATAAATAAACCAACGCGATCGTAAGGTGACCAATTTTCATCAGTCTAAAATAAATTCAAAATTTTATAATTATATATTTATATTAATATATAAAAATTTAATTAAAATAATATTAAATATTTTTAAAATATTTATAAATTAAATTTATTAACATTATTCTAATTAAATTACTAATCATTAAATTATTTCATTTATATTATATATTTATATATATATAAATAAATAAATTTTTACTAAAACATTAAAATTTAAAATATAGAAACTTATAAAATATATTAAAATTTAAAAAATTTATAAAATTTATCAAATAAAAAAAATTATTAATAATCTTCAAATAAATTTATATAAATTCTATATGTAATTAAATAAAATAATTGTAATATATATGTTGAGTCAATGTCCGAATCTGGGCCCGAGTCGTCCTCGTGGCGGGGGCTTGGTACAGGTAAGGATTCTTCACTGAAGCTATCCATTTTCTTACACTGAAGTTACTTTTCTTGACACACGCAAAAATGTTACAGAGTTGACACAAACTCACAATGATCACACACTCGCGACGCTAGTGACAATGGCCTTAGGTTCGATAACGAATCCGCGGACAACGGGATGGTAGTCGTACGCACTCGCA
>NW_022883747.1:0-17145 GCF_011952255.1 Bombus vosnesenskii
ATAAAGCTACATACCCGGCGGCTGTTGATGATTTTGTCACGCCACTTTGCTTTCTTGATTTCCAGTAAATTGCGTTTCCGAAAAATCTTATGATAAATCCCGTAGAGAATTTTCTATCTACTTTATCTCCAGCCCAATCAGCGTCAACAAAACAATCAATAACTTCAGCATTCAAATTTCTTTTATAAGTTTTTATAACTTTAATTTCCTAGTTAAATATAAATATTTCAAAATTCTCAATGCATATTTATAGTGGGTCTCGTTGTAACTGTTTTGAAATCGACTTAAATAGTTTACACTATCTCTAACGTTTAATCTTGTTCCAGTAATAATATATAATAAAGCTCCTATGAGATTTCTATATCTTATATAGTCTGAGGCTGATTGTGCGGGTTCTAAACTTAAGTTTTGTTCCATTGATGTAAATTATACTATTGATGTAAAATTTACTATTTTCTATATTATATTGTTTCGCTAATGACTATATAACTACTTCGATCTAATTTCATCTCACACTTCTTATTATCGTATTCAATGTTTATTCCTAAGTAAGTCTTTACTTCACCTAAGTCCTTCATCGCAAATTGGTTTGACAATTTGTTTTTAATCTCATCGATTTTTCTTTTGCTTTTTCCACATGTTAATAAGTCGTCTACGAATAGAATTAAATATATAACATCATCGCTCTCATACTTCATATACAGACAATAATCACTCTTACTTCTTTGAAATCCTAATTTTTTCATATACTCGTGGAAACATTCATACCAAGCTCTTGAACTTTCATGCAATCCATATAACGTTTTTGTTAATTTACATACTTTCCTGCTTTTATTGTCGTGACCTATAGGTTGTTTTACAAATACTTCCGATTTTATAGTTTCGTTTAGGAATACTGTTTCTACATCCATTTGCATAATCGTCAAACCATATTGACAACAATAAGATAGTAATAACTTCAACGTTTGCATTTTTGCCATTGGAGAGTATAAATCTTCCAGTACTTCATTTTGTTGGAAGCCTCGAACGACTAATCGTGCTTTCTTACGATTATCAGATTTATTCTTATATACCCATTTCAAGTCTAATACTTTCTTGTCTTTTGGTTTCTCTACTAGTTGCCAGGTCTTATTTTCGATTAAACTATTCATTTCTCGATCCATTGCTTCTTTCCATGAACCGCTGTCATCTCCACTTAAAGCTTCTTCATAGGTTTGAGGACTGTCTGCGCTAACTACATTCACATAAATGAAATATGAGCTCGTTTGGCCATATCTTTGAGGTTTCTTTCTTCCCTGTCCTGACCTTCTCAAATTATTTTCTATGTCCTCAAGTTTTCTTTCTGATTTGTTGCTTAACTTTCTCTCCGCTTTTATTGCAACCTGCTCGACCTTTTCGTCATTTATTTCATTTTCATGAATTTCGTTTGAATCCGAATGTTCGTCAAAATCCTTTTCTGTTTCATTGTCTGATTCATCTTCTCCTTGAAATCCGTCTAAATTATCATCTTCATCTATAAATTCTACGTGCCTTGCAATTATAATTTTATTATTAACTAGGATCCTATATCCAATGTTTTCATAACCTACAAGTATCCCAGTGTCTGCTATTTTGTCCCATTTCGAATTTATTTTAATTTCAGGTATTCTTACGAAAACTCTACTTCCGTACAATCTTAAATTATTTATATTCGGTTTCCTTTTTAAAAATATTTCAAATGGTGTTTTATTTTCATATGTGTTCGTAATGGTCCTATTTTTTAAGTACGCCGCGGCTCTAACTATTTCCGGCCAATATTTAATATTCAGCTTTGAATCATGTAATAAGCATCTAGCGGAATTCATAATTGTTCTATTGTAGCGCTCAGCTGTTCCATTTAATTCGTAAACATAAGGTGGGCATGGTTCCAGGACAATTTCCATTGCCCTAGTTAGATTGTACATGTTTTTGTTCATATATTCTTTTCCATTATCGCATCTTAATCTCTTTATCTTCTTACCAGTAAGATTTTCCATTTTGTTCGTATAATCAAGGAAACAAATATAAACTTCATCTTTTGATTTCAAAGTATAAATCAATGCGCACTTACTGTAATCGTCTATAAATGTTAAGAAATATTTAGATCCATCAAACCCGGTATTTTTATGAGGTCCATTTAAATCGGTATGTACTAATTCTAAAATCTCGCGTGCTCTACTACGGTTATTTTGGAACGGTAAATTGTGCATTTTATTTTGGATACGTGTGCCACATTTTAATTGTACTTACTCAAAATTTTCTGGCATTCCCTCAACTAATTTTTTTTTCCACATTGTATCTAAATAATTAAAGTTTACATGCCCTAAGATCCTGTGGAATTTTTCCTTATTTGTCATTTTTCCCACATTTTTAGCGTGCGATTCTTGCCTTTCAATGTAACTACTTATTTTATATAAACCATGATCTTTGAATGCGATCATGCCCATGAAAGAGATAGCCCATATGAGCTATCTTCAATTGCTCAATGACGCATGTAACGTTTTTCGTCTGTAACGTATAGTATCAAAACATTATGAGCGGGATATGCGGGATATCAGGATATGCGGTTTGTTGAAAATAATTAAAAATATTATGAGATTTAGTGTGTAACAAAAAAACAATGAGTACATCCCCCTTTATTTTCTATTACTTCTATTGTACGATTTGCTATCGATTTATGTAGTTTCTGAATATAATTTTGACTCAATGTATCCCATTCGCGTACAATTGCATTTCTTAATTCTTGTACGTGTTGACACTGCTTTCCATTCGCGTATACGCCGTGAACAAGTTCTGCCCAGCAATTTTTAATAACATTAAGGCCCGGGGAGCGTGCTAGCCACGGCAAAACAGATATATATTTGCATTAAAGTATGATTGGACCAATCCTGATGTGTGTACAGGTGCATTATCTTGTTGAAAGATGTAATCAGGTCCAGAAACGCGTTCTGCATGATTATTTATTTGTTCGTTGAATAAATTTATATACCGGACACTATTCATTCTCCCATCGATGAACTTGATACATGTCTTGCCGAAATAACTGATGCCGGCCCAAACCATCACGCTGCCTCCTCCTATTTGTCTTCGAATTGCCGACATTGTCTCCTTTCTTATGTCATGAAAATAATCCCATCAGGATCATCCAAGTTGATTATTTTTCGTCTGAAAATAGTACTGGTACTTGCTACATGCAAAATTGCTCGCTTATCACGATCGGATAACGATGACGACCGACCAGTGCTTTTCTTTTTGTCATAATCTGCAACATTTTTTAAGAAATCGTGTATTTTACAACTTCTTCTTATTACTTTCGATATTTTTGCTACTAATAATTGTTGCTGTTTTAGTTCAAGAATTTGCTTTTTTCAGACCCGTTTAATTTGTTCTGCATCCCATACATAAAAATTTATATAATATTGTAGCGACACACGAGCTGAGGGACAAATCGAGCCACGTGTGATCTTGCCTCGGAGTATCAACAACGTTAGGACATACTGTAATAATAATAAGTAAACTTCGGGCAAAAACAATGTCGCCGCTTCATGCAACCGTCTAACAAAGGCGAATGGAAATTTACCGGTATCCCCTCGACCAGCATAAATAAACCAACGCGATCGTAAGGTGACCAATTTTCATCAGTCTAAAATAAATTCAAAATTTTATAATTATATATTTATATTAATATATAAAAAATTTAATTAAAATAATATTAAATATTTTTAAAATATTTATAAATTAAATTTATTAACATTATTCTAATTAAATTACTAATCATTAAATTATATCATTTATATTATATATTTATATATATATAAATAAATAAATTTTTACTAAAACATTAAAATTTAAAATATAGAAACTTATAAAATATATTAAAATTTAAAAATTTATAAAATTTATCAAATAAAAAAAATTATTAATAATCTTCAAATAAATTTATATAAATTTTATATGTAATTAAATAAAATAATTGTAATATATATGTTGAGTCAATGTCCGAATCTGGGCCCGAGTCGTCCTCGTGGCGGGGGCTTGGGACAGGTAAGGATTCTTCACTGAAGCTATCCATTTTCTTACACTGAAGTTACTTTTATTGACACACGCAAAAATGTTACAGAGTTGACACAAACTCACAATGATCACACACTCGCGACGCTAGTGACAATGGCCTTAGGTTCGATAACGAATCCGCGGACAACGGGATGGTAGTCGTACGCACTCGCAAAATCTAAGTCGGATTCTTTGTTAATATTCACTGACCGTAAGGCGTTAATCTTTTTGTCGATAAAATCGCAAGAGAGAATGACTTTCCGTCCCGGTGATACCTCAGAGGAAAACTATGATGGGGCGTGTCTAAGGACACGAGATCATCGGATTCGTCGGGGATATCCTACGTTCGGAAAGTAAGGGAAATTGACGTTGCTGCTAATTGGCCAATCTCCATATCGGTAGTTAGAAAAGGATGCTAGCCGCCCTCGAGGGAAGGTTGCTAGTGGGAGACGTCGTTCGTGGAAAAATAGGTCTCTCCTGTCTTCCTGTAACTAGGCAAAGATTGTTTATCTGTTTAAGGATTTCAGGTACCTAGATATTAGTGTTTATAACGGTCCTCGGGCTAGCCGATCACGTACTGCGGAGACGCGTCGGCGTCTGGTAAACATCCTGCCCGGAGAATAGGATCTACGTGCGGCGAGCTACGGGATAGAAACCGTTGGAACGTTTACTGCGACGTGCCGCTACAAATCTTTCTTTTAAGGAGAGCTATAGGGTTACTTAATGCCTTTGTTAGATGGAGAGTTCGTCCCGTTGACCGCGGCCACGTTCGGCGACTAATTGTCGCCTTGAGCCCAAGCTCATTGTCACAAGACTTAAACAAATACAATTGGTTAGAATGACGGCAAATCGTTTAGTTACAACTGTAGATTTTAATTACAATGTTTCTATGGATCTTCCCGAGGTTTCAGAGGGAAGGCACCGGTGTCACCTTATCTCCGACAAGTATAATTTTATAACGTATTACGTTAGATAGAATAACGTAATAACGTATTACGTTATATAGTATAACGTTATACCGATTTACCTTATATAGAATAACGTTATAACGCATGACGTTCCGCAGAATAACGTTATAACGTATTACGTTCTATAGGATAACGTAATAACGTAATAACGTAATAACGTATTATGTTATATAGTATAACGTTATAACGTATTACGTTATATGGTATAACGTTATAACGTATTACGTTATATGGTATAACGTTATACCGTATTACGTTATATAATATAACGTTATATCGTATTACATTATATACAGTAATGTTATAACGCATGACATTCCGCAGAATAACGTTATAACGTATTACGTTCTATAGGATAACGTAATAACGTAATAACGTATTATGTTATATAGTATAACGTTATAACGTATTACGTTATATGGTATAACGTTATAACGAATTACGACATATGGTATAACGTTATAACAAATTCAGTTTTATAGTGTAATGTTATAACGTATTACGTTATATAGTATAACGCTATACCGTATTACGTTATATGGTATAACGTTATAACGAGTTACGTTATATAGTGTAACGTTATAATGTATGACGTTATATAGTGTAACGTTATAACGTATGACGTTATATCGTATCACGTTATATAGTCTAACGTTATGACGTATTACGTTTTATAGAATAACGTTATAACGTATTACATTTTATAGTGTAAAGTTACAACGTATTACGTTATACAGTATAATGTAATAACGTATTACGTTTTATAGTATAAAGTTATACCTTATTACGTTATATAGTATAACGTGATAAGGTATTACGTTATATAGTATAATTTTATAACGTATGACGTTACATAGAATAACGTTATAACGTATTACGTTATATGGTATAACGTTATAACGTATTGCATTTTATAGTATAACGTTATAACGTATTACGTTATATGGTATAACGTTATAACGAATTACGTTAGGTAGTGTAGCATTATAACGTATTACGTTATATGGTATAACATTATAGCGTATTGCATTTTATAGAATAACGTTATAACGGATTACGTTATATGGTAGAACGTTATAATGTATTGCATTTTATAGAATAACGTTATAACGTATTACATTATATGGTATAACATTATAACGTATTACGTTATAGAGTATAACATTATAACGTATTGCATTTTATAGAATAACGTTTAAACGAATTACGACATATGGTATAACGTTATGACATATTCAGTTTGATAGTGTAACGTTATAACGTATGACGTTACATAGAATAACTTTATAACGTATTACGTTATATAGAATAACGTAATAACGTATTACGCTATATAGTATAACGTTATAATGTATTACGTTATATGGTATAACTTTATAACGTATTACGTTTTATAGAATATCGTTATACCGTATTACGTTATATAGTATAACGTTATACCGTATTACGTTATATAGTGTAACGTTATAACGTATGACATTGCATAGAATTACGTTATATCGTATTACGTTATATAGTATAACGTTATAACTTATTACGTTATATAGAATAACGTAATAACGTATTACGCTAAATAGTATAACGTTATAACGTATGACGTTATATGGTGTAACGTTATCATGTATTACGTTTTATAGTATATCGTTATAACGTATTACCTTAGGTAGTATATCGTTATAACGTGTTACGTTATATAATATAATTTTATAACGTATTGCGTTTTATCGTATAACGTTATAACGTATTACGTTTTATAGAATAACGTTATAACGTATTACGTTATATGGTATAACGTTATAACGTATTACGTTTTATGGAATAACGTTCTAACGTATTACATTGTATATTATAACGTTATAACGTATTACATTAGATAGTATAACGTTATAACGAATTACGTTAGGCAGTGTAGCATTATAACGTATTACGTTATATAGTATATCGTTATAACGTATTACGTTATATACTATAACGTTATATAGTTAAACTTTATGGCGTATTACGTTTTATAGTATATAGTTACAACGTATTACGTTATATAGTATAACGTTATATGGTATAACGTTATAACATATTATGTTTTATAGTGTAACGTTATAACGTATTACGTTATATAGTATAACGTTATAACGTATTACAGTACATGGTATAACGTTATAGCGTATTGCGTTATATAGTATAATTTTATAAGGTATTACGTTGTATAGAATAACGCTTTAACGTATTACGATATATGGTATAACGTTATAACGTATTACGTTTTATGGAATAACATTCTAACGTTTTACATTGTATAGTATAACGTTATAACGTATTACATTAGATAGTATAACTTTATAACGAATTACGTTAGGCAGTGTAGCATTATAACGTATTACGTTATATAGTATATCGTCATAACGTATTATGTTATATACTATAACGTTATATACTTAAACTTTATGACGTATTACGTTTTATATTATAAAGTTACAACGTATTACGTTATATAGTATAACTTTATAACGCCTTACGATATACAGTATAAAGTTATAAAGTATTACGTTTTTTAGTATAACTTTATAACGTATTACGTTTTATAGTATAACTTTATAACGCATTATGTTATATAGTATAACGCTATATTGTATAACGTTATAACGTATTACGTTATATAGTATAACGTTATAATGTATTACATTTTATGGTATAACGTTATAACGCATTACGTTATATGGTACAACATTATAACGTATAGCATTTTATAGAATAACGTTATAACGGATTACGACATATGGTATAACGTTATAACATATTCAGTTTTATAGTGTAATGTTATAACGTATTACGTTATATAGTATAACGTTATACCGTATTACGTTATATAGTATAACGTTATAATGTATTACTTTATATAGTATAATTTTATAACGTATGACGTTACATAGAATAACGTTATAACGTATTACGTTATATAGTATAACGTTATAACGTATGACGTTTCACAGAATAACGTTATAACGTATAACGATATATGCTATAACGTTATAACGTATTACGTTTTATAGTGTAAAGTTATAACGATATAACGTATTACGTTATATGCTATAACGTTATAACGTATTACGTTTTATGAAATAACGTTCTAACGTATTACATTGTATAGTATAACGTTATAACGTATTACGTTAGGTAGTATAACGTTATAACGTATTACGTTAGGTATTGTAGCATTATAACGTATTACGTTATATAGTATAGCGTTATAACGTATTACGTTATATAGTGTGAAGTCATTACGTATTTGGTTATATAGTATAACGTAATAACGTATTACATTATATAGTGTAACGTTAGAACGTATGACGTTCCACAGAATAACGTTATAGCGCATTACGATATACGGTATAACGTTATAACGTATCACGTTTTATGGAATAACATTCTAACGTATTACATTGTATAGTATAACGTTATAACGTATTACATTACATAGTATAACGTTATAACGAATTACGTTAGGTAGTGTAGCATTATAACGTATTACGTTAGGTAGTATAACGTTATAACGTATGACGTTTCACAGATAAACGTTATAACGTCTTACTTTATATGGAATAACGATATACCGTATTACATTATATAGTGTAACGTTAGAACGTATGACGTTCCACGGAATAACGTTATAGCGTATTACGATATATGCTATAACGTTATAACGTATTACGTTTTATGGAATAACGTTCTAACGTATTACATTGTATAGTATAACGTTATAACGTATTACATTAGATAGAATAACGCTAGAACGTATGACGTTACATGGAATAACGTTATAAAGTATTACGTTACATGGTATAACGTTATAACTTATTACGTTTTATGGAATAACGTTCTAACGTATTACATTGCATAGTATAACGTTATAACGTATTACATTAGATAGTATAACGTTATAACGAATTACGTTAGGTAGTGTAGCATTATAACGTATGACGTTAGGTAGTATAACGTTATAACGTATTACGTTAGGCAGTGTAACATTATAACGTACTACGTTATATAGTATAGCGTTATAACGTATCAAATTATATAGTGTAACCTTATAACATATGACGTTACGCAGCATAACGTTATAACGTATTACGTTATATAGTTTAAAGTCATTACGTATTAGGTTATATAGTATAACGTAATAACGTATTACATTATATAGTGTAATGTTATAACTTATAACGTTACATAGAATAACGTTATAACGTATTACGTTATATAGTTTAAAGTCATTACGTATTAGGTTATATAGTATAACGTAATAACGTATTACATTATATAGTGTAATGTTATAACTTATAACGTTACATAGAATAACGTTATAACGTATTCCGTTATATAGTATAACGCTATAACGCATTACGTTAGTTAGTATAACGTTATAACGTATTACGTTATATAGAATAACGTAATAACGTATTACGTTATATGGTATAATGTTATAACGTATTGCATTTTATAGAATAACGTTATAACGTATAACATTATATGGCATAACGTTATAACGTTTAACGTCATGTAGAATAACGTTATAACGTATTACGACATATGGTATAACGTTATAACGTGTTATGTTATATAATATAATTTTATAACGTATTGCTTTTTATCGTATAACGTTATAACGTATTACGTTTTATAGAATAACGTTATATCGTATTACGTTAGGTAGTTTGGACGAAAAACTTACATCCGGCGGAAGCGTTGCCGCACCGGAAACGATCTCTCTCACGCTGCTAAAATCGCAATTTGGCCCCATTGGATGCTTCGCAGGACCAATTAAAACTGGAGGGACCAAAGGTATATGCGTAATTCTGTATTTTTCTACGGAACTGAGTAACGTTTCTATCTCGAAATTTCGCATTATGTACACAGCTGCACCGCAACTTATTGCCGTATTCATCATTCCGGACGCATAACCGCGAAATAAGAGCAAGAAAACTAGTATTCGGTCTCCACGTCGATTGTCCATTGATCCTGGGGCACTTCGATTAAGAACAAAATGCAATTGAATCGAATATTTATAATTTCAACTAGAATGATAAGAGTTAAGAAGCACAACAATAGAGAAAATATTATATAGTTGATTTGAATAAGGAATGGTTTGTTAATTATATAAAACGAATAATATATATTTAAATTTGGCATAAATAAAAAATAAATTTCGAAATATATGTGTGGTCTGAGATCAACCGGATACATTGTGTATATTAATTTAATATATTTACCTTGGAGTTTGGATGAAAAGTAACAAATTTCGATGAGACAACATTACTCTAAGGCTATTGAGGGTGCGCGCCAAGGATATGCAGACATCTGGGTGCCATCCTGTCCGTGGTGTGTGGCCTGGTCTCTGAGGTGAATTGACGTTACACTCCCGAGGGAGCAGGAGGGTGGGGAGTGGAGAGTGGTAGAGGCGAGGAAGAAGAGACGGAAGAACAAAAATCAGAGGAAGACAACCGTCGCCGTTGGAGGAGAGACAGCGAGGAAAGGGGCGAACGTGGCACCGCCGACGAGGGTACGCCAGCAGCAATCCCAGACCAGGACGACAGGCGCGGCGAAAGCGAGCGCCGCCGCAACAAGCAGAGGACCGTCGCAGGCACCGAGGCGGTCACGCACCCTCGCGCACCGCGAAAATCCGCGGTGACTCTGACGCTGAACGAGGGAGCAAGGATGTCGTACGCCGACGTCCTCGAGGCAGCCGGAGCGAAAGTCCCGCTCTCGGAGCTCGGCGTGGAGCAGGTGGGGATGAAGAAGGCGATGACGGGCGCCATCATCATCAGAGTCCCTGGAGACAGGGACAGGGAAAAGGCGACGCTGCTGGCGACGCTGCTGGCGACGCTGCTGGCGACGCGTCTGGCCGAGGCGCTATACCCAACTGCGGCGAGAGTCGCCACGCCTACCTGGATGGCGGAGCTTCGAGAGACCGGGATAGACATCTCGGTCAAGAAGGAGGAGCTGCGGAAAGCACTGGCCTCGGCGGCAGGATGCGGCTGCGCGGAGGTTCAGGTCGGCGAGAACGGCGGCAGAGGTGGCCTAGGGTCTGCCTGGATCAAGTGCCCGGTGGCAGGAGCCCAGATTGTATCCCAGGCAGGGAAAATAGCACTGGGCTGGTCAACCGCCAGGATTCGAGCCATCCCGAAGCGGCCTCTGCAGCGCTTCAGGTGCCTGGAGGTGGGGCACGTACGCGCAACATGCGTGTTCAACGAGGATCGAGGGCACCTGTGTTACAGTTGCGGCGGAAGCGGACACCGCGCAAGAGGCTGTCCCGCCTCTGCTCCCAAGTGCTCCCTGTGCGAGTCGCTCGGGACGCCCGCCAATCACAGGATGGGCGGTGCGGAATGCCCCCCCCCCGAAAGTCAAGAGGAGGAGACCAATCCGCGAGCCAGCAGCTGCGGAAAGGACACCAGGGAGAACCGCCAAAGCAGCAGCGGCAGATGGTCGGGAGGAGGCCATAGAGGTGACCGAGTAGTTCAAGCGCCTCCTCCAATGCAATCTCTGTAGGTCGAGAAGGGCGCAAGATCTGCTCTTCCAGACCATACGGGAGTGGAGTAATGGTGGTAGCGGTATACGACTCCCCCAACATCGACCTGGCTGCGTACAGGGACTTCCTGGAACGGGTCGGCGAGTGCGTCGGAAGACGCCTCCCCCGCAAGGTACTCGTCCTCTGGGACTTCAATGCCCACTCGATGCAATGGGGAAATCCCAGGACCAACTCTCGGGGACGGACGCTTACCGATTGGGAAGCGGGTCGCGGGCTCCTGCTGGCAAACAGGGGCTCGGCGAGCACCTGCGTGGCGTGGAGAGGATTGTATTCGCCGTAGAGTTTATACTAGCGGGTAAGAATTGTTATTGAGTATTACTGGATGTGATGTAGCACTCGCATTGCGCGACAACGTGGGATACAAGAAATACGCGATTTTCTTTAATATCGAGACGCGCACGGGGATAGATTTGACGCCATTATTGTAATGGTAGTGGCAGGACGTACGCGTGGTGCCGAACGATGCGCAGGCGAGGTGGTTTGTCGCGTCGATGTGTGGCGTCGCCACCTTACGGGCAGCACACTGGGGTATGTACGGCCGGCTCGACTTAAGTTCCTATTATGAAGAAATAAAGTCGGGTCGACCAGAGTTCTAGTTATATATCGTTTATTTTATTTATTTTATTTATTTTGCCACTCGAGCCAAACTTCCTTGGTGAATAAATAAGAATAAATGAGTAGGAAGGGTGCTGCGTACGTGGAGGCTTTATTTGAGTTACGCGGCGTCGTGTGGGTTGGGGAATGCAGGTATATGCGTTTCTTATATATATTATTTATTTACTTTACTCGTTTATTTATTTATTTATTTAACTATTTGTTGATTATTTATTATTTATTTGTTTTGATATTATTTATTTATTTACTTATTTATTATTAATATTTATTATTAGTTATGTGGGTTTATTTATTATTTAGTTATTATTCATTTATTTATTTATTTAGTTAGCTGATTGTTTATTTATTTATTACTATATTATCTATTTATACATGCGGTGGTCTGCGTATGTATCATCAGGCCTCTTATTGAAGCGCAGGCGTTAGCTTGATATATTTAGTTTATTTTAGCGTTATATAAATTTAGCTTGATAGATTTAGTCTATTGTAGCTGTGTAGAAATTTCTAAGATAATATTTAATTATGAGGATATTACTATGTGTTGCTCCTAGATACTTATTTATTTATTTATTCGTTATATATGTCTTATTTCTATTATACTGGCTCTTTGTTGACGACTTGGCGAGTTCTTTCGGTTATGATTGGGTACATTCGAACGGTTTTGGCTAGGAGGTGGAACCCCAGGCACCCCCTTGTACAGTAGCAGCGACTGGGGCAAAGGCGAACAGCAAGAGGTTGGCGGTTAGTATTGAAATCCCGAGGATAGTGTCGGACATCAGAATAAGACACAACGTCACCATATCGGTTGCACCGAGGATTAGGGGGGACGAGGAAGGTGATCCCTTTAAGCCTAGTAGGAAAATTCAGAGGAGTCCCACGATTGGTGGTAGGCCCGATATTGAAGTAGCGGAAGAATTGGCGGTGTACCGAAACTGGATTGAAATTAGCTCAAGATAAGACGGAGGTGATTCTACTTACCGGAAATCGTATCACAAGGTCAAGGACGTCAATATGGGCAAGTACCAGTTGATGACTAAATAGAAGGTTAGGCATCTTGGGGTGCAATAGGACAATAATAGAAAATTCTCATTACATCTAGGAAAGGTGTGTGTCGTGGTTGATACCCTAATAGGAGCGATTAGGACATCGTCAATGGGCCCATCGACTCAGTTAGGAAACTATTACGGAGTGCGGGAGTCGGTGGTGCTTTATGCCACACCGATATGTGTCAAAGCCCTAGCAATACGGAAAAACAATAACATTCCGAAGATGTCGATAGTGATCGAATAAAAGATGAAGGGAAGAGTAGCTCTACTGCAGAGAGGATAATTGGACCAGAAAGCTGATTGACGACGCCCGCATTTTTAATAGAGAACGATTAGGAAAGAGACACACCCAAGATGCTGGGATTGTGATGTCGAAGGTGAAGATGCAGAGCATGCGTTGTTCAATTGCCCCAGATGGGACAATGGAAGTACGTTGTTGGATAATTACGTAGGCGAAATACCGGCAACCAATAACGTAATCGACGTGGTCGTCAATAGCGAGGAGAACTGGGCTAGATTCCAAGGGCTTTGCCGAAAGAAAATGATAGCTCAATCAGGTAGACAAGATAAGGAGAGGAACATGGAGAGAAGAAGGAGAGGATTAACTAGAAGAAGATCATAATAAGATGAGAGGCACACTCAGTAAGAAGACCAACCCTGAAGTAATGCCGAGAGGTGGTTCCGGGGTTGGTTCTTGTACCGATAGAGGAGAGAGACAGAGGAGGGGTTTTTTGGTGGGTAGAGGTGCTATCATCTTGCCAAGTCCCGCATAATCCAGGCGCGCGCTAACGTACCTAGTTATGCGTAACTGCATTCTCCTCTCCTCTCAAAACAAAAAATGTGCAAAATAGGAATGAGTATGGATATGAATTTTTAAATTACTATCTGTCAATAAATATCCACAATTAGTAAATTTAGGTTTAAGATTATATTATATTTGGGTTAATATACAAATGCGAATGATCTTTTACTATGAAATGCATAAAATAAAAGTAGATAACAATTGGTGCCACCAGATGACTTGTTATTTTGCGTGTTAAGTAAATATACCACAAAATTTCAGTTGATATAATAACCGTCACTTGTTGATAAAATATCGTTGATGTTTGGATAAGGTATGTATTTCTGTTTGTTTTAAAATAAAAACAACAGGTTGTAATAGACGTACGATTATAAATTGTAACGTATCGCTATTAAAAATCATTTTTATTCTTCTGGAAGATTAGGGAAGAATACTATTCTTTGTTTGTATTCAAGTAAGGACAACGAGAGAGTGAGTGAAGCGTAAAGCATTAGAAAGCGTAGGCGAGAATTTATCTTCAGTAACATTAGTGATGTATGCCTGAAAAAGGCAAACGCGTGTAGAATCTGTGGTTTCAGTTTACTGTTTATACCGATGCAGTTATCTCTTCCTGGCAGACGAATAGTGTTTTTCTAACGCCATATTACGTTTCACCTTCTCTGAGTAGAAATTCGTGATGCTCGCAAGTTTAATATTTCAAGTCCTGGCATAATCATTCATTGATTCGGTGTAATTAATACTTGGTTATGTACATGTCGAAATTTGTTTGATTCATTAAGAATGAAAGTAGCGAGAAAATGATTTTGACGGGAACTCTGTTCTTCTATACGAAAAAATGTCAATAAAGAGATATTTTAGTTTCCACTGAAATGAACAAATTATTGAAGGTTTTGAGGATTTCGAATTTTGCAGGAAAACAAGTAGTGTGCAGTTTTTCATGACAAGCGATTTACTCAGTAATTGGAAATAACCAATAGCATTTTTTGTTTAAAAAGAATGGAATTGAAACTAATCAATTATATTATCAAATATATTAGATGCTATTTTAGTACACAGTACTGACTTAGAAGTTGTTGCTAGAAATGCGAAAAAAGGTTTACATTTCATGACATCGACATTGGAAAAGGTGGAAAATGTCTCAATTCGACATGTATATTTATCTTTTTGTTATGTTTACTGATTTTTCGGAAACGGCTTGATCAATCGGAATGACACTTTTTGCTCCTTGTAAGACATAATTTTCCGTTGGTTCAGATATAAAATATTTTTCCATTTCTTTTTTGTAAACTATTTTTTTTTTTACAAAAATCCAATTTTTATGTATACAAATTCATCAGTTATTCTGGATTTGATCGAGCTATCGAGATGAAACCTTTTGCATCTTTTAAGAGTAGTCCATTGACTGGTCCCGTTTGCAAAATGTCTCCCTTTTGTTCATTGTTAAGTATTATTATTGCAAAGAATTCGTTATTTATCAATTTCATTTACGTCTGCTCAGTGATTATTCTGCAACTGTTGGTCTGATAACGAGATGATTCTAAAGCAACAGCCTGAGCAAGTAGTTTGAAATCATGTTTTTCAACTTAGTCTTCAATTCGTGTTTCCATTGCGCGAAACATTGGCTGGTTGTTATTGTTGCTGTCGTATAAGAGAAATTTCTTGACATATCTGCGTACATCGTATTTTGTCCCTAATATTTCAGAGGTGTACAGCTAAAATAAAATTGTCTTTCACTTGTTTATATTAATTTCTACTGTCCATAAATAGCCATGCATTTTGTCGAATATTTGTTGTAGATGGCTTTCGGATTTTAAAGCTTTATTGTCTCTCGCGCATATTAGTAGGTCATTCGCGAATCTTATCGCTTCTTTATTTTTATCGCTATTTGCGCTACAATTTACATCGCTATAAATTAAATAAAATGGGGGAGTTCACGGCTTCTTGTTATGGGTCGTCCTTGATTTTAGATACTTTGTTTAAACTGTTCTGGCTGTTACGTAAAATTGTTTGTTACGTAACATGTTCTAAATTATAACTATTATTTGGTGGAATCTATCTAAGTACTATCCATAGCGCTGCTTGACTTCCGTAAATGGACGAGAACGAGTGTTATTTATATTTCTATATGTCGGAGATGAAAGGACACCGGAACCTTCCCTTTGGAACTTTGGGAAGATCCCTTAACACTGTAACCTAGATTCTACCATAGCCGTAATAAAGCAATTATCGTCATTCAATCCGATTGTATTTTCTCGAGATATGTGACAATGAGCTTCGGCTCGAGGCGACAACCAGTCGCCGAACGTAGCCGCGGTCAAGGAATCAACGTTTTGTCTAACAAAGGTATGGAGTAATCGTGTAGCTCTCGCCAAAAAGTGTTGAAGTGGTCATTACTTCCAGGAAAACTCTACATCTGGTCTTTTTAGTTTTCTCAAGTACTGAAACCACCGAGAGCGTATAGACAAAAGACAGCGACGAAGACAGACCTTAAACAGTAGACAGGCGACGTTGGCTTCGGAGTTTTCAGTTATAGGGTAACACTGCTAGCGTGCGGATTTGGACCAGTTCAAATTGTATTCTTATTTATAATTACACTTCTGTATGAAAATATATTATCTACCTTACAATTTATCCACGACTTTCTCTGTTTATACATCAAATAACCTCAACAAAAAAAAATAGTTGTAGTGGCACTCGACAGTAAACATTCCAACCGTTGCTGTTCGTGGATCACGACATGCAGATCCTCTTCATCTCCACAGTACATGTTCAGCTAGCCTGAGGACCCGTTATAAATCTCAAGATATAGTTAACTAAGGTCCTTCAAACAGACAAACAGTTTTTGTCCCAACTACGAAAAGATAGGGGAAATCTATGTTTCTCACGAACGATGTTTCCTGCTAGCAACTTTCTCTCAACGTCACTTTCCCTCACTTTCCGGACGAAGGCATCTCTCCGCGAATCCGATGATCTCATGTTCTGCGACACACCCCATCATAGTTTTCCTCTGCAGCATCATCACGACGGAAAGTTATTCTCTCGTGAGGCCACATCAGCGAGTTACAT
>NW_022883748.1:0-31876 GCF_011952255.1 Bombus vosnesenskii
ATGTTGTTTCTTGTATTTCGTCCCATTCCTGGACTGCCTGAATCCTTGCGGGTGGTCGATCGCGCTGGCTCGGTGGTAGAAAATTTTGACACTTGTTGGCAATGTGTCCCAGCTTTCCGCACTTGAAGCACTTCATCTGCGCGCGTTCAGCAGGTGATCTATTTTCTACTTGGTTAAATGTAGCAGGTTTCTGAGCTACTGGCGTGTTAGGCGATCTTGATGGTACATTAGATCGTCTTACCTGCATATGCTGGTTGTCGGGGCGATTACTAACCGAAGGTAAGCGATTACATGACCAATTAGGTTGTCGTTCTTCTCGCAAGTAGCGTTCTACATCGGCTGCCTTTTTTCAGCTTCCGGAAGATTCAAGGGTTCACTGCTTAATAGTATTCGCCCTATGTCGCGTCTGAGTCCCTTTAGGTACACACGAACAGTCTTCTTCGTGATTTCTTCAGTCATAATTTTACGTGTTAGTGGTTGTGGGTCCTCATTGGTTACTGCCTACAGCAAACGGTTGAGTATTCTTCTAAACCGAATATTAAAACTTTGCACTGATTCCTCGCGTCCCTGTCTCAACTCTCGTAATTGTTCTTGGTACTCATCCGAAGTCACTTGTGCTGCTAAGTTATTTCTCAGTGCGTCGTACAGATCACCGTAACACTCAGTAGGAATGTTGCGAACACTTTGGGCTGCTTTCCCCACGAGTTTTTCCACTTTTATTGCTTTTAGCAATAGATCTTGCTCCATACAGCGATCCTTCATACTTCTCACTTCTTTGATGAAGTCCTCAACTCCTACATCATCATCTCCGTTGAGCGATGGGATGTAGCGTATTGCATCCTTAGCTCGTAGAGTGGGAGGAGCGGGCGGAAAATAGCCTCTTTCTTCCACCTCGGGTTGTTCGATGTCGAGGTGGACAGGTGAGGTGTCTGGAGCTGCTAACCCTGACAGTTTGCGTGCTTTTGCCATATTCACGGTGCGATTGATTGCTGTCGACGCACTTTCAATGTCTTCGGTGATAATGGAAGCAAATTCATCGGTCGCAGGGGATCCGAATCCAGTCCGTAGCGCTGCGACGGTTTTCCCGAGATTCTCGATTTCTGCTGTCCTGTGTCTGTTCTCTTCGTCATTTTGCATAGACAAACGTAACATTTCCTCTCGTAAAAGGGCAATGTTCTCGTTCTGTTTTTGAATACTGTCCCATATTGCTCGCAACATTGGGTCAGTTGAGGTTGAAGTTTGAGATTCGTTTGCCTTAGACATTATTGCGCTGATTTATAATTTTCAGACGAAGACGAGTCTTGGCTACTGAAGCTAAATTTTCTTTCACGGTAACGTACAAAGGAATTCAGTTTACCTTTTATTGTTGCTTCACTTGGTTCGTGATAGTTACTTTGTTGTTGCGGATGACCGTAGTCCCAAATAATTCGATCTTCCGTAGATGATGAATGTCTTTTGGTTTCCGAACAAACACTTTTCACTATCCTGGCAGGATCGCCAAAATGTAAAATAACAAAATAAAAAAAGGAATTTGAGGTAAAAATAAAAAAGAAAACTTTATTTTTTTTCTAACATCAATACACTTTACAATCTACTTCCGAACTCTAGGCGTGACTTTCTAAGACTGACTCTTATGATTTTACTTTCGATCGGATGCGATTACTTTCTTTTGTCGTCCCTCAACATCCCCACCGTCCATGCATTTGCTAGGCGTCCGCGATCGTTGCCACGTGCTCTTTCTTCTAGAACCTTCGGTGGAAAGACCGTTGGGATGTTGATGGTTCATTAGGCACTTCAGCGATATACATTGTCGCCGAGTGCCGCCACATCTTTATCTCTATCGTCAGTCCGTCGGATTTGAAGTATGCCGGTCGTGACACTGACATGGACAAGAAGTACTGGGGTGAGGCAATACACACAGCCAACTACCTGCAAAATGTCCTACCCACAAAGCACACAGGTAAGACGCCGTATGAATTATGGTATTCTAAACTACCTGACGTCAAAAATCTTCGTCCTTTTGGTACTATGGCATATGCACATATACCTCAATAGTGTCGAAGAAAATTAGACGAGAAAGCAGAAAAATTAAGGTTTGTCGGATATTCAGAAGAATCAAAGGCATACAGACTACTCGATACAGCTACAGATAGAGTAAAGATAAGCCGTAATGTGATCTTTCTTGAAACTCATAAGGAACCCGGGACTAACTAAGTTTCGTTTGGACCTGTTCCTTGGTACGAAGACTGTATCCCTGTATATAATATAATATATATAATATGTTATGATTATGTTAGTTGTTATTTATTATATATATATTTTCCTTATCTCTCTCTTTTTTTTTGTTTGTTTTTTTTATTAGTACCTAACATTGCTATTATGATGCTGTATTACATTGCATTGGCTATTATTTGTATGTGCGACGAATTTTTCAACATGGCCGCTCGCGTGTCTCTTTGGTATGGCGTTGGTTTAATGTCAACAGTAACGTGTTGTTGAAATAGCTAATTAATTGTTAATCATTATAATTTTATTTAGTAGTGTTTTTGTAATATTGTTTTGTATTTCATGATATTGTCTGTGTCAATACCGTGTGCTACTTGAATGTGATAGCATGGATTGTATTGTCACCGAATTTCAATAGTCATTGTTTTGATTATACGTGACTTGCATTTATGTAAGTCTTGTTTAATTTAGTTAATGTTTTGTGTATTGTGTTACCAGTTATTTTCGTGTAGCATAACTTTATTCCTCTGCACCGAGGTCAGTCATGTCTTGTTGTTAATATTTAGTTAGTCTATCAATTTCTAACCTATTTCTGTGTTTTCTTATTTTCTTATTTTCCCTATTAATTTATTATTGCATGTACTTGCTATTTGTTATTATTTTGTGTATGATATGAATTAGTTTCCTTATTAGTGATTAAATTTTATTTGTTAGATTGACATTGTAATTTCTAACCCATTTCTGTGTTTATTAACCTTTCTTATTTTCCCTATTAATTTATTATTGCTTGTACTTGCTATTTGTTATTATTTTATGCATGATATGAATTAGTTCCCTTATTAATGATTAAAATTTATTTGTTAGATTAACATTGTCTGTAATTCTTCAGATTCTGCTCTTTCGATGCTGCGTCACTTACCTGGATCGTTCCCACAACATCATCCGATTCTTTGATATGCCTTGGATACTTACTACGGCTGCCTTCGATCGTCTTATATCTGTGGTCATAAAGGTGGTGTTTAATTTATTTAATTCAATATGTGTATAATGCATTGTATGTGCGACCGCTATTGGGCATTACAAAATAACATAACAATACTACGTAGATTAATGCATAACAAAATATCCTTTTACTCCGGTTATATTTATTACTAACTCTCAATTAATCTATCTTGATTATTTTCTAACCGCTTTCTATACTTTATCAGCTATTTTATTTCTTCTTATTAACCTGCGAAATTCATGCATGTACACTTCCTTGTATAGTGATTAATTGTTCACGAGGTAGGTTGCACTTTCACTGTTTTAGTTATTCGTTGAACTAACACGTTTTACGTTCAAACGGTAATTGGAGCACTAGTAATAAACCTTCTCTTTTCAAGTTTCCGCTATCTGTGTTATTCAACGAACAGTGCCATGCTTCCACAGTATTGTTATAACATTTAGTACTGTTGTATTTTGCATTAAGGCAATTGAAGTTAATTTGTTCATTTATTTTTCAGCTGGCTGTTGTACATGGTGTTCCGTAAACAGGGAGCCATAACCTATTTTGCACGTAAACCTTCTCGTATGATGATTACTTGTTCACAAGGTAACTTTCACTTTCACTCTTTTAATTATTTATTGAATCAACACGTTTTATATTCAAACAATGATTGGAGTACACATGATAATTTTCCTTTTTTTTTCTTTTATGTTTTCGCTATCTGTGTCATTCGACGAACAGCACTACACATACACTACTGCACTACGTTGCCCACTGAAATCACTTTATTCATTGTTTATTTCGATTATGCGCTAGTTTTAACTTGTTTAAGTGCACCGTTCGCGGAATCCCTTTTTTACTTCAATCTTGACGTTTTGGTTCTGCAAGATTTCTAGCACTTTGTGTGGTCCAGTATATTGATCGGAGAATTTTCCTTTACTAGGTTCTTTTAGTAAATATATCGAATCTCCTATTTTAAAATCTTGAGGGTTGATTCGTCGATCGTAATATTCCTTTGATCTTAGTTTGGATTTTATCAAATTTTCTCTTGCCATTCGTTGTACGGTGTAAATTTTATTGAACAGATCTTCGAGATATTCTGAGTATGTTGGTTCCATGTTCTCTTCGATTATTACTTCATCAGTAGGTTCTCTGGCTAGATGTCCAAAACTAATTCGAGCGGGGAGAATTTCGTTCCTTTCCTTCATTTTAGTTTTTATTTTGCGCCAAGACGCAAGTTTACTGACATCGATCCAATTATCCAATTGCTTGCTAATAGCATTCAAAATACAAATTTTTGAAAGTGCCGCAGCCATATTAACCCACAAATATTTTGTATCTAGTATAGCGTGATACCATCTATATTTTCCTGGGGGAATCATAAGATCAGCACTACCTACTATGTTACCTACGTCAAATATTAGATGTAGTAACCAATAAAGTATTTTTAATCCAATTATAATCCAGTGGCTAGCGTATTCAAGTTTTTATATATATCTTCAACTGGTGATTCCCTATTTTCTCCCTTTTGATTTCTTTGGGCTCGTTGAACTTGCGTTTCTTCAGCTTGAAAATGTTTAGAATCCTTTTCCTTAGTTACCCTTTTTCCTTCTTTATTTACTTTATTCACAACACCTTTATTTTTCTCTACCTTTTCAGGATGAATAGTTTCACTGGAAGTGCTTATTATAATTAAATTATTATTTATTTGTATGGAATGTTTAGGAATATTTTTGGTAGATTTGGAATTATTCTTTGAATTTTTATTACAAACCTTTTTGCTTATAGATTCTGTTTTGGATTTAGGGATAGCTATATTTTTATTTTCTATAGTGTGATCTTCCTTGCAACTTAATGATTTGGCTTTGAGTTCGATAAAGTTTCCTTCTAATGGTTTTATAGAAGTTTTTGAGTGAGATACACTCGCTATCTCTTTTCCTATTATGGTTGAGACATTCACGAAATTCGTGGAGTCTTGCTTTTGTATCTTTGCCAAGTCGAACGTGGAGAGGCAATTCGCACTTCCCAGCGGGTCCAATATCTCTGTGATATTATGCAGTGGATAAGCATTGCCTGTCGTCTCGTCGTTCAATTTCCTAGTTTCTGCTTCGTCTGAAAGTTCTTTGGCACTAATATTATTTATCTTGTTTGGTAACTCAGGAAATTTCTCACTCATGATCCTGTCTATGGCACCGTGCGTCCTCTTATTATTTAACGTGACATTATCCCTTATCACAGCAACGGAATGGTGTTTGCATTGAAAAGTTGATTGGTTGAAATGATCAGCATCTCTCTTTTGATTTAGATCTCTATCGAGGTATTTATTTATGCATTTTTCTTCCCAAATTATTGCTCTTGTTTCTTTTCTAACATTTTCTTCTATTCTCGGGTTGTTTAGATGTTTCCGCGACGGCGGCACAAATCTCCAGTTCTGGCGGTTGTTTCGGTTATAATTATTCGAAGGTGTCGAATGTTGGTATCGAATTCTATTGTTCACTTGTTTTAGTTCTCGTGTTGCTTTCACGGCTTGGCGGTACGCATCGTCCAAGGATTGGTATCCTGCTATCTTTACTCGTAAATACACCTCGTTTGGAAGCCCCTTAACGAAAGCTTCCCTCGTATCTCGATCTATCCTATCTTGAAATACGGTGCCGTACTCGTACCTTTCCCCGTTCATTATCGCCAGTCTGAGATCTTTGACGCGTCCTATGTAGTCCAAAATATCTTCTCCTGGTCGTTGAAATATTGTAGCTAATTTCCCTTTATATTCGTTAACCGTTTTTCCCGGACCGAACATATCTTTTAATTTATTCCCGAAATCGTTTAAACTTATTACTTCTGTGTCTTCTATGGCGAGAAATGCGTGTCCGCGAAGCTTATTCGTTAATAATTTTACTAACTGAGATTCTTGATGCCTAGGAACCATGTTTCGTGCGCGCTCGCATGCTCTTAAAAATCGAAATACCGAGGGTCGATGTCCGTCGAACACTGGTACTGTCTCTATTGCATCTTTTAACTTAATTGGTTGGGGATTAACTTCTATCGGTATTGTCGCTTGGGAAATTATCGGCGATGATACGGGTGTCTTGATTTCTTTTTTTATTTTCAGTGAACGCACATCGTCTTGTAATTTATTCATTGTTGTACTGATGTCGCGAAAATTCGCATCCCATGCTTTAAGTTTTTCCGACAACATCAAGATCATGTCTTTGTCCAACGATTCTAATTTAGTCGACATTATTTCTTAGGTATATATTTCATCGATAATCGTAACAACTTTAATTCTTTGTGGAGCGAATCGAACCGTTTAAACCAACTTTAATCCTCCGTGAAGCGGATCCCACCGCTGCCACCAAAAATTTAAATCTCTAATGTTACGTATCAATTTGTTTGTTTAAATCGATCAAATCTTAAGTTTAAATTTTACTGAAATTTTTTTTTTTTCGTTTGAGTTTGAATTTAATCTGAAGGGAAATAAACTGAATTGATATTATTGTGTATGTAATACTGATTTAGATTTCTAATTAATACGGTAGTTGCTGCCACCAGAAATAGTCTAAGGACTATTTCAAAATATTTTATTTTTTATTATTTTTTTTTCGTTTAATGGGTAGCGTTAACTGACGCTTAATGCAACTGGTAAACGATTTCCACTTTTCGGCTAACCTGCTATGTGCAGGGATATTGGCACGGGAGAGGATTAAAGCTGGGAACAATAAATATTTGTCCTCGTTAAACGGATTTTTATTTGAATGTAGAATTGCTTAGATTATTACCTTTATATATATTTTATTAGCCGGATATATATATTTTAGCGTTGCTGGATTGGATAGGAATGTGAGATTTTTCGTTGTTTTATATAAATTTATTTTTACGTTTGACTTCTTCTTCTCTTTTAATTTCGCTGTAGTAGTTTGCCGTTAGAACCGAAACTCAATTCATTTACTACGATGGATTCTGTTACCATGATTTTCTTGCCTTTTGAGTTTAATAATCGAGGATGATTCTAACGATCCTCTCTGTGTGGGACTCGTGTGATTTCGCAAGCCTTGCCCAAAGACGGGTAATATTTTACCAACAGTGGGAGGAGGAATGCGAAGATCGATGGGTGTTTTCGATAATCGAAAACACCGTTTGCACAAGCCAACACAGCGAACAATCCTTTGGTTAAATTTTCGAAGGGAAATTGTTCTGCTATTTCTCTCTTACAATCGCATGCAATGATGGCAAGAATATCGGTTAATAGCAATGCCGGTATTGCTCTTAATTTTCGATTGACCCCGACGATGTATTTAATGGTCCTCTCTGTGCGGGACTTGTGTGATTTCGCAAGCCTTGCCCAAAGACGGACAATATTTTGCCAACAATGGGAGGAGGAATGCGAAGATCAGTGGGTGTTTCAGTAGCTGAAAATACCGTTCGCACAAGCCGACACAGCGGACGACTCCTTTGTTTAAAGTTTAAACAATGATTCTATCTTCAAAACCGTTCACGAAAATAAAACGAGATCGATGATAGGAAGTTCTAATTCGATTCTCGAGGGCAACGAGATTATCAGAGAAGAAGGAAATTTTCAAAATTAATTTTCTTACCTTGAGGAGTAGGTGCTGTCTGGTGCCATTACCTCAGCTGCTCCGGTGGTCGTCGAAGTTTTTGTTGGGTTTATTACTTGAACTCGAATATAGTTTACTATCAACTTTTACTTTATTTATCTATTTCGATACAGACTGAACAATTTACTAACTGGATTAATACCGCAATTACAATGCGCGTTTCTGTCTAAGCGATGAAATAAGGACTTCAAAGATAAAATCTTTCTTTTACTTAGTCGCGGTTCTCTTTTCTTGACCGAAAAACTAAAGACCCCGAAACGCAAAATACTATACAAAATTTCTAAACGCAATGATGAGCGCAATAACGAACGTAGTAACAATGAACACAAAATATAATGAGCACAAGAATAATGAACGGTAATAACAATGATCACTATAATAATGAACGCAAGGATAATAAACGTAATACGAATGATCCGTAATAACAATGAACACAAAATATAATGAGCGTAATAAGAATGTTCACCAGAATAATAATGAGCGCTGCTCTATGTTGCTTCGCTTATTTATAATGCCATCCCCCACGGGGTGGTGGTCCACTGGGGGTACGCTTCCGTGGGAATCGGGATGTTGCAGTTTGGGTTTCTTGGAATCGTACGTGACAAAATGTAAATTCCGTATTTCGACTTAGTTTTTATCGGTCCTGTGCTTCTGCTGAGCTAGCGTCTAGGAGGCTTGAAGCATTCCATGCTGATCTAGTCTTTTCCGCGAGAAACTTCTATGTTTTGTACCGTGGGAATTACCCGTGTTTCTTCGGCGCGTGCAAGGGCCGGCGGCTGCAGCATCATTATCACCTCGATGTTTGCTCGGGCAACACGCGCAATTCCGCTGCTCTCCCACAACAAGGACCTCCTTCTTCGAGTTATTTTTCGTAAGTTTGGATATTCGCATATTATGGTTGTTTTTGCGATTTTAATGTTTTTTCCTTTTTTGTTGTTTCCCTATGCTTCGGTGATCGTCGTTCGGACAATGTTTGCGGAGGCATTTCCATCAGAGGTTCCTTATTATTATTATTTTTTATATGTATTTTGTTTTATGTACGATATATATATATATATATATATATATATATGTCGGAGCGGACATTAGAATTAGGGTTAGGGGCGTGAAACGAATCTTCGTTTGGGTTACACGTTGTCGTTATGCAAGAGAGAAGACATTGACTAGTGCAAATACGATTATTATAGAACCGGACAAGTAACCGCGATAGTTAGGTACTCGAGAAACTAATGACAATGATACTAAGTTCAATAACGAATCCGCGGTCGACGGGATGATAGATGAACGTACTCACAAAATCTAAGTCGGACGCGTAATATTCACTGATCGTAAAGAGTTATTCCTTTCATCAATGAGATCGCGAGCAAGAATGTCTTTCCCGTCCCGATCATGCCACAGAGGAAAACTATAATGGGGTGTGTCTAAGGACACGAGATCATCGGATTCGTCGAGAAAAGCCTTCGTTCAGAAAGTAAGGGAAATTGGCGTTGCTGCTAATTGGTCTATTTCCATATCGGTGGTTAGAAAAAGATGCTAGCCGCCCTCGAGGGAAAGTTGCTAGTGGGAGACGCCGCTCGTTGAAAAATATGTCTCCCCTATCTTCCCGTAGTTGGGACAAAGACTGTTTGTCTGTTTGAAGGACTTTAGTTAACTAAACCTTAAGATTTATAACGGGCCCTCGGGCTAGCCGAACATGTACTGCGGAGACGCATCGACATCTGGCAATCATCTTACTCGAAGAATAGGGTCTGCGTGTGGCGAGCCACGGGACAGAAACCGTTGGAATGTTTACTGTCGCGTGTCGCCACGAATATTTCTTTTAAGGAGAGCTATAGAATTACTCGATACCTGTTGTTAGGCAAAGCGTTCATCCCTTGACCGCGGCTACGTTGGGCGACAGACTGTCACGTCGAGCCAAAGCTCACCGTCACTAATCTCGAACAATTACAATCGGATTGAATAACTACAATAGTTTAGTTACAGTTATAGTAGACTTGAGATTGCAATGTTGCGGGGCTATCCAAAGGTTCTGGTGTCCTTTCATCTCCGACATATAGATATACATGTATATGTGACGAAATATACTAAAGCAATATTCACCCTTTGTCGCTGAAAGTATCAAACTACAAAACTTCCTTTCAAATTTTCAGAATAAGGAAATCAGGATCATGATAAATAATTGGAACATAATTAAAAATAATATATCTTCTCTATAAGATAATGAATACATTGGTTTATTTAATTTTTATGGATATTCAAACGCTTCTGTGAAATAAAACGTCAAGATTATAGAGTATAAAATTCATAGCTATGAAATAACTAAAACTCTGATGTATTATTAAAAATATACGTTAGGTCGTATGTAGTGATACATACAAAGATTACATGTACAAACCCATAATTAACACAATGCTACCGCAACCATTCTGCAATCTACCTTGCCCAAAACACTCCTCCAGTCACCTCCAAACTCTTCAATTCTCTCCACCTAACCACCCACAAACCATTCACAAACATGCAATTCTCGACAAAAGAAGAACTTATCGTCAGTTGTCCCTAACATCTCGTTCATTCATTTGGTCCCTATCCCCCTATTTCCTCCCACTGCGATGATCGCACTACATTTTTCCACGTCTCTATTCTAATCTCTGGATGATCTGAATTCTCGAGCAGTCGAGTGACGATTGATCTGTACAATTGATCGATTTCTTTTTACTACAGACATGCAAGAAATTCCGTGTTGGAGAGCGATGTTGCGAGTTCGAGTGCCTGGACCACCTGAAGACCGGAACTGGTATAGTTTATGTCGTTGATGATAATAATTCCTCCACGACTCAGCAACAAGAGCTACTCTGGGTGATGAGCTTAATGGTGCTGTTGCGACTATTTTAATTTTTCAACAAGGATCCAAATGGCGCCGTTGACGAAATTCTTTCATTATAAACGTCAACGATCAACATCAGCCATCAGGGAACGAAGAAGGTACGCTGTAACGTGTCTGAGTAATTATACCTCGAGGAGTACATACAGTTATGTAATGAAGATTCGTATGTGAGTGTTTGTTTTCTTATTTCTTTTCCCTTTGTTTCATTTGAATGGATTTTTGTACTCAAAGAGCGAGGTAAGATTACGTCAGATACGTTTTTACATATGCTAAAAAAATGGAAAATGATGATGATGAATCAATGACACGTAGAAAATTATAATCTATTGTATTGCTGTTATCTAATGGTGTTGTAGTTGACTGTATGGTGGATGTATCTAATGGTGCTGTAGTTGACTGTATGTTGTTCAATATTGCTATGAAACTCTTCTGATTCATTGTCACTTATACGAAGGATGGAAGTATACGAAATTGATAAAATTATTAATAATATTTACGAAGAGAAAGTAAACTGTTGGATATATGACAAAATAATTCTATTTTAAATAAGAGACTGGTCAGCGTGGTTATTTTGTTTACAAAATCAAACGAATTTAATGAATGTAATGGTAAGGAAGTAACTATAAGTGGCTGTTAAACTATTTTTATGCTTGAAAAGTAATTCGCAAAGTAATGTAAAGCAGTACTACTGAGTTGTACATAACCTCTTTCAGAATTTGTTCTTAACCTCTTGCTTCATAACTTCCTTAATTATACTCTTCAAACTTATTGACTACTTCGATGTTGTTACGAACAGAAACTGATAAAATATTAATCTTAAATATAGATTGAAATGAAAGCTTGTCAGGTAAATATATATATATATATATATGTACTACTTACTCAAACTATGGATCACATAACCTACACAAAAAAAAAAAAAAATTATTGTATACTATAAAGCAAGAGGTTAAATCTTTAATCTGTTAAGAATTAAATTTTTTATTGTAACTGCGAAAATTATAAAAGTACCAAGCGAAGCAAGTACGGAATATATGCAGAATATGAATCGCTCAACGAACCAACGAGCGGCTCAGTGACAAAATTAGTAAAGTAAAGACCACAAATATTACAACATTATATTCTACCACAAAATAATTCTCTATACAAAAAAGGTATACAACGAATTGATTTTTCACAACGATAAGAGTCAACGATAAGAGTTTTATTCCAGTGGAATACAAATTATTAAATAATTCTATATAATTTCTATTTGAACTATACTGAACTATAAAGTTCAAACGTGTAATTTCTGCCCTAACAGTTTTTGATCTCTATCCATATTATTACTCCTATATCAATTTTTTATTTCAAGCAAAAAGATACTCTTCCTAACATGAAGTAAAAGAAAGAAATAATTCAAGTTAATAAGTAAAGTTACTACCGATAAAATCATAGCATTATTATTTAGTCTAATTGAAATGTACATTGATGTGCTGTTTAATGCCTTTAAAGTTCATTCTTTGCAGTAAATGGCTTATTATTAATCGGAAAGAAAGACATAAAACGTACCAAGTTCAGCTGGTTTACCATCGACCACCCTGGTATGAGAGACGTTGCTAAAACCACAGTATGGTGGTCGCAAAGCCTTATACTTATACACAGTTTTTATTAAAATTTCTCTCTTCTCTTTGTTTGGATCGTTCGGACAGCAAACGATCGTAACATTGCCCTGGTATCTGCACACTGATCGTCTATAAAAATCGGTGGCTGTACGGTACTGTATCTGCCATATTTCTTGCAGAGGTTTACATTTTCTGTAGTCAAGGCACCTGCCTTCTTGATTGTCCGGTGTGGTACATTCTGGATCAAACAATTTTAAAACATTTATACAGTTCAAAGATGCGTAAGAAAGCGACACCGATTACTCAACTTTCGAAGTAAAAAGCCGATCAAGTCCACCGGATTGCCCTACAGACACGTATTAATCCGTAAGAGTTAGTCATCATGTTGATAATAATTATCTAAAGAAACTTTTCACGTGAAAATATAAAATTTTAATTGATTAGATATTGTGTTAGCCATACTTAAGAAAGAAAATGAAAATGAATGAAATGAAAGAAAAGGACTACCTTCAACCTCATTTTTTAAATAAACACTTTGTCAGTTTTGCGGTAAATAAATTCTTAGGAATTCAGGACAGTTTTTAGTGAATCATTTTGTTTCGACCGTTCGCGGAGAGACGCGATCGCGAGATAGCACGTCAACGAGAGTTGTAAGTTCCCGTTACGATTAAATAATCGACGCCACGAACTGATCGATCCCCTTATTTCGATTATGATAATAAGGGTAGTTCAATGAAATTCCACAGAATTAACACAAATAAATCAATGTTTATTTCAACAACTTATTAACTAGAAAGATATAAATGGAACAAAAAAATGTAACTGCGTTTTGGTTGATAAGTAATGCGCGACATACCACATGTGTTGACGGTTCGACTTCTCGAAAAGTTCTGAACGCCTTTCGATTTTTTTCGTTTTTTATGGAAGGCGACCCCCACTACGTTCGGATCACGCCACATTCTTTTACTGCGAGGTAAAATACGGGCCACGAGTCGACGTTTCTGGAAGTCGCCCTGCTTAATGAACCATGCGCTTGCCACTACAATGTTTGTTTGCCGGGCAGACGCGACGATCCGTCTGCGACATTATAGTGCCGCGATCGATAGTTAAGAATATGACCTATGGTAAGCCGCATGGCGTAACATTCTCCCCCCGTTGAGAGGGTACCGATCAAACTAGGGAGGTGTGGTTGAAATTCCCATCTTATTTCGTCTCGGTGGCTAGTTGTTCGGGTTTCTCGATCGGGAGATCGGGTTGAATTGGCAGTGGGACAAGCCTTTTGACGCCCCGATCCAAAATGCTCTTTGCCGTCTGAACTGTAGCTGTCCGGATGACACCATCGGCGCCTGGATGAACCTTGATAACTCGGCCCAGAGGCCAATGCATGGAGGGAACGTTGTCCTCTCTGAGGATGACGATTGTGCCCTTTTGGATGCTGTGTCCACCCTTGCTCCATTTATTGCGGTTGGTTAGCTCGTTCAAATACTCCTTATGCCAGCGGTTCCAAAAATGTTGTTTAAGCTGTTGGATATGCTGCCATTTGGAGAGTCGGTTCGATGGAATGTCTCTGAAATCTCGATCACGTAAGCACATTAATGAATCGCCAATGAGGAAATGTCCGGGAGTGAGGGCTAGGAGATCATTTGGATCGGTGGAGATAGGAGTTAGCGGGCGGGAATTGAGGACTGCTTCTATTTCTATGATAAGAGTATTACGGTGTTAAGCTCATATGTTTCTGTTTCTCCACTCGCGCTGCGCCATAATATCCTTTGATATTTCCGATCCTCTGGTCGTACGAGGAATTGCCGATACATTTTCTCGATGTCGCCAGTGAGTACGTACTGATGAGCGCGGAATCTAATTAATATACAAAATAAATTGTGAATTGATTCGAGAATATAGGATTTCCCCATTTTCATGATTATCGTGATTTTTGTATAAATATATTTTTTAAGATACTAATAATTAGGTACATATAAATTAGTATTATCAATTATTTTGCATTTATAATTCCGCCTCTAGTATAAGTGTTAATTGAAAACTAACTTTATGTTTGGAAAAGTACTAGCAAAATTCGTTGAGTAACAAGCCACTGATGCTAACACAAATAGCATTGTCGTAATTAAATATTTCTAAATATTCATTTTTCATTTTGAACCTGTAGAAACAATTTATTATATATACTATTAGCTAAGTAATTGCATATTTAATTAAGTCGAAATATAAAACTTAGTTATTTTAATAATTTAAAAAATAAAAAACTGACAAACATTTCAATTTAATTTATGGTTGGAACAAAAGACAGTTATTTTTCATTAATTGAAATATTGCAATGCAGAGTACTTTCGAAAATACGCCGAGAGTATTGCTGATGGTGAAACGAGCGTTGCTTCATCGAACGCAGCTAAAGAAAACAACATCTATGTAGTTGGTGGTACGATGCCTGAAATAGAGGGCGCTAAATTGTACAATACCTGTACTATTTGGGGTCCCGATGGAACTTTGATAGCAAAACACCGAAAGGTAAGTAATATATTCCTTTATGGCTTTGAATTTGAAAATATTGGGGTGAAGAAAGTGACTCTACCTAGGAATAATTTAGGAATATACATATGTACATACGTATACTATAACCAATTCTATAATTTACGGTTTATAAAATACGTTATGATACGGGAAACGCCCATTTTGTTGTAATGTGTTTGTGTTGTATAAATTTTTCACATACTTAAAATATTATTATACTTATTTTTTCTCCTTTTTAAACATTATTAAATGATCAGATTTTTTAATAAAAGAAAGTGATAAAAACGCTGTCAGTTATTAAATAAAAAATAATTAAAGTTTAGGAGTTGGTAACTTTGATATTAAATTACAAAAGTTGCAGCAATAGAATTAGCGACTACATTTTTATGTTATTAGGTACATCTATTCGACATCGACATTCCTAATAAGATTACTTTTCGAGAGAGTGATTCGCTCAGTCCTGGTAACTCCCTAACGACGTTCGATGTGAAGGGCTGCAAAATAGGTATTGGCATTTGCTATGATATTAGATTCGAGGAAATGGCACGCATTTATCGGAACAAAGGTACAGTAACTTAATCGATCAATACTTAACTAGCAAAAAATTAAGTATCTTTCTTAAATATATTCTATATAAAATTAATATAATCTGTAACTCTGTATAAAAAGAAGCTTAATTTAAAAAACCAGTATATTTGCTGAAAATGAAACAAATAAAAGAATTAAAAGCACAATAAGAGGACTGTCCTCGCATATTCAGAAATGATGGAATGTGAACCGTGCAACTACGAAGTTAATTGGTATTCGGTGGCTTCATATTTCCTGCTTCTCTGGGTTAGGTTGCCAAATGCTGATATATCCAGCGGCATTCAATATGACCACTGGACCACTGCACTGGTCATTACTTCAGCGTTCCAGAGCGAATGATAATCAATTATACGTTGCCTGCATATCACCGGCTCGTGTTCCTTAAGCAAGTTACGTCGCATGGGGACATACACAGTTGACCAATCCCTGGGGAAAGATTCTTTACGATTTGGAAACTCAAGAGAATATGGCAGTCACCGATATCGGTAATTTACAGCTTAAAATTAAAAGCGAGAGATCCATGATGTAATTAATTTTTAGTCTCGTTAATTTATCGATTTAGCCATCTTCCTCTGTATTTGTTGAATTTATTAGTAAGCATTACTTATTACTTCGTATGTTTCTTTTTTCTAACAGATCTAAAAGTTGTTGAGGAAGTAAGGGCTCAGATACCTACATTTTCTCAGAGACGTACAGATTTGTACGACACTGTCTGTAAGAAGGAGTAACTCTACACTAAAACAGAAAATGTTTTTTTATAATATTTCTACTACGATATCCTTTTTTTGCGAATTATTACTAATTTCTTATCATTTGTACTAAATGAATGACTCAATTAAGAAAACCAAAACGTTATAAATAATAATCTGTATATCTTGTGTATCAACATGTAATTGGATATTATAATAATATAGGAATGCTATAATAATATAGGATAATAATATAGGAGAATAATAATATAGAAAAAAATACATGCTTTTAAACACCTTTAATATCGATCACATAAATTGTTATAATTCACAATGATTACGCATACATAAAAGACCCCTTGATAGTAAAATTTACGATCAAAAGGCAATTACGTATCGTTTAACAACATTTAATTTATAACACCTTTTAAACATTTAGACAGATTAACACATAACACTTCTTATATATAAGCATCAATTCGAAGTTATTAGCTTGGAGAAATTGGTCGATTAATACCTGTAGATTGTCTGTCTCGATGAAAGACTTAAAGAGAGCAAAAGCATGATAATGCCGCTAATATAATATTCCTTCTTTCTTGTATCTGTCTGCCTCTTAGGTCGTTTTACTAATTACAATAAGTAATTTCGACTTCTTTGCGCTCTCTTTTAACGCATTCGAGACCGAAAGAAATTCATATAAGTCAGTAGGCAAGGGTATAATATACATATTTTATATATAACTTATGTAGTAATGTATATATCATGTTAATTTCATATTTTTTTCAATATAGAATTATTATATTATATATTATATATATATATATATATATATAATATATAAATTATGTACAGTTATATATATATATAACTGTACATAATACATTATAGAATAACATAGTATATAATTTTATATTTTAAAAATATGAGGCATACTATTTAAGATTGTCATCGATTTAAAATCAAAGTATGAAAAGGATACCCTGGAGAGAGTAAAACACAGAATCATTCTAACTAAACATTCAGATCGTACCGACACCTAGGTATCGTTTTACAATTAAATCTCGGTCTCGAATGGATTAAAATGAAATACATACTTGCAGCTTCAACATCTTCAATATCGAGGAGATTCAAACTTTACAAATAAAAGCGGCCTGTTCCCCTTTCCACGACAGACTCTCATACCATATCCGCTCTTATCCAGGCTTTTACTTGAAACCAGCAATACGTTCATTTACAATTTAAATTTACCCGGATCATCCACTGAATCGTCAGCCCTTTATAAACATATAATGAACCCAGAACATGTGCCTGTGCCCCTGGTATCGATGTTCGGCTTGTGATGTTCGTACCGGAACCTTCGCACAATTTCAATTTGTTACGCGTGAACATCGATTCTTCCAAGGGTCACAGCTTTATGCGGCTAAATCCTTTAGAACGATTAAAATGATACTAATGATATGGTATTTTTTACAAAGATTTAACATATCCATCAAATAGGAAGTTTCGTGCTCTCCTATTTTATATTAATTATAAATTAATAAGTTTTATATATGTTATTTATAGATCTAATAAATTTTGTATTGGTTTACAGCAGGTGCTCCGGGTATAAACAGACGACAAACGAACAAATAGAAATTCAAACTATTGTCGTTGTTTAACTCGCATGGGACTATAAGCTCGAATTGGACTTAAACGTTACGATCGTCGAGAATAATTACTATATGTACCCTGTACGACGGGCAGAGAATCTTAAGTTATTAACGGCAATTCCTTTGTGCATAATTCAGGTTTATTAACAACCTGTAATGGATAATCATCGATGAACTCTTTTTGAATAAAGTTCACATTTATAAAGCAAACACTATAAAATACGACAGGACAATTGTAATCGATAAATAACATTTTATTAGGATATTATAAGAAGCTAAGATATCGAGGTACATTAAAATTGAGTCCGCTGCGACCCTCATGACATTTAAAATCCTACGCGTATATTGAGTAAAGTTGTTATATTAAATATAATCATATTAAATACAAGCTCGTCCGCTGGATTCCCAAATTATTTGGTTAAATACTTTGAATACGAGAATACCGAGTGTTAACAGTAGTAAATCCTCTATATGGTATGTTTACTTTGCTATCTTGAATAGGTAAATAACATTTCACTTTAACGCATTTAACCAATATTAACATTTAACATTTAACCAATATTATACGCATATGCACATAATGTTACTGTTACATATAATGATATATACGTAGATATACACGTTAATTAAATCCTCTATATGGTATTTTTATATCAGTATCGTAAACATTGTAAACCGGAAATCTTTTATTACACACGTACATATACAGTCAATATTATTGTTACATATAGTGATACATACGTTGATCCACACATTAATTAAATCCTCTATATAGTATTTTTACTTTGCTATCTTGAATAGATAAATAATCTCGAATATAGACATACAGGTACACTTACGTTGATATACACCTTTGTACATTTGTTTTGCCATTTTGTTTCGCCTTTCAGGAACGATATGTTTGGAAATGATATGATATTGAAAACAAATAGGCCATTAAACGAGAATGGATGGATTCAAACGGAATTAAGTGATCTCAATTCCACAGCTTTGGCGGCTGAACGTGTTTTCCTTTCGAACGGTTTGCTCGCGTCAAATGGTGCAAATTTCAACAAGTACCCACGTGTTTACTATTAAATTCATTTATTTCTTTTTTATTTATTTATTTATTATCTTTTTGGCTCGGTTACCTTCGACGCATTTTGCGTATTTCTTGAGCAATTTTTAAGGTATTATTTCCTATATTATTGAAGAAAGTAATGATTTTTAGATTACCAATAAAAGGTGGATTTAAATTTTATACAAATTGGCATACATTGGCAATTGGCATAATTTAAGGAAATTGGCATACTGAGATGACAAATTACTGACATTCCTTTAGTATGTTATGGAAAATTTGTAAAGGTTTAAAAATTGTTGGAACACTTTGCATGGAATATATATTCTATATAGAATACGAATTCTTTCTCTTTATAAAATAAGGCGTTTCAATTTGAATTCATTAAATGTTGTCTTAAATATTCAATTTGAAAATTCTTTGGAGAAAATCGAAGAAGATGTAGAACTATTTTTTAATCGATAAACGCTTCAAGAATTGAGAACCACTGACCTAGGGGAACTTGATTAATCGAGGGATACGAATAGTTCCATGATATTGCAGAAGCCATTTACTGCGTTCCCCTAATATGATTACATCGATAAAAGAGAGGTCACTACTTCTTCGCCATATTTCATGCGTAAAAATAAAAATGTTATATCAAAGCAAAAAAAGGAGTCACTTTTTTTTTTTTTTTTGGACCAGATCGCCATGTCATTAAATCGAGCACAATAATTAAATTAGAAAATTGAGACACCGATTAACACGAAACAGCCACCGTCAACCGAATCTTATGGACGTCTTACAGATTAGAGCGTTTCATTTACTTGAAGCAAAACGAGGATTAACTCGTAGCAACTGAGCAGTAGCTCAGTGCCGAACATTTATCTTCGTTCTCGCCAGTACGGGGAGTACAAAAAGGCGATTTGCGAAGTCAAATTTGTGCATCAAATTGAGCGGCTTTTTCAACAAATCGAAATTCGAAATGTTGTTAAATACGACTTATTCGGAGACAATGAGGCGAAAATGATTATAAGATTCCATGAAAATATTATGTTAGATGAAAGCTGTTGGTGCCTATTAGTATGGTCCTTCTGTAGTATACACACGTATAATAGAATAATAATAATTTACTACGAGTAAAAGAAACATTTATACGTATCCATAGGGCTTTCGATTTATGAAAATTGAAAAGAAGATATATTCCATTTGGTCGTCGATTCTATTTAAATTCGTTAGTATTCGTTCCAGTCACGTCATTAATAAAACATTTTTATTGATAAGCTACCTAACAAAAAGACCTTTTTGTCACCCCAAATTGCTTCAAAAGGAAATCCCTTGTCAAACAAACCATGTTCCTTGTACGAAAATCTAAAAAGGATTTTCCAAGAAGATGTATTCAGTAAACCGTGGCTTGTGACTGGTGAGTTTGAAAAGAGTTGTTGAAAGTTAATATTCGACCAAGCTCTTGTGACATCAATCACATCTCAACCTACATCAGTGATAATACATCGACACCCGACCTTCGGACACTTTTGGACACATCACCACCTTATCATCATAGCATACACCAAGGCTGTGACGCACCTCCGTCCACATCAGAGATAGGATATGGACCCCCGACCTTCGGACACTTTTCTACATCATAACCTACACCTTTTTTTTTTTTTTCGTGGAGAAATCCTCACGGATACCCGCTAGCGGGTAGTGTCGGACTCTTACCGACTAAAACTCCACGGTGGCCTGTCCTGACGCCTGAGTCGAGATGCACCCGGGATCTCTCCCGAATTACTACCGGTTACCCCCGGGCGTCTATCTCTCCTTTCGTCGAAGGGAGGCGTCCTGCTCTTCTTGGACCGCTAGGGGGGACCACGCCCCCTAGCGCCTCGCTCCTGCTGCGTCATCCTGGGGACCCCGTCCCCTGACGCCTCTTCCTGGTTCTTCGCGCTTCTACGGTGGCCGCGGCGGCGCCGGTGGCGGCGTCGCGCCCCTGTGGCGCGTTGTGTTCCTCGGGTGCTGCGATGTCCTGGACGGATCGCGGGCTCGTTCCCGGTTTCTTTCTGCCCGCTCCTTCGCCAGCATGACCTGCTCGCAGTAAGTGCGGATGGCGGCGAACTCCTGGCGCCCTCTGAGCATGGCCGCGACGACCGCTTCGGGGGCTAAGCTCTCGCCGATTTCGAGTCGTAGGACGCGTCGTGGTTCCGCCCACGCCGGACAGAACTCCAGCGTGTGTTGCGCCGTGTCCTCCTCTTCCTCGCAGTGGTGACAGATGGACGTCGCCTCTCGCCGAATCCTTAGCAGGTACTCGCCGAATACTCCGTGGCCGGTGAGCACCTGCGTCATCCTGAAGGTCAGCGGCGCTCCGCCTCGATCCCTCCAGGCCTCCCAGTTGGGAAGCACGGCGCGAACGGCCCGGTGCGGCCGCACGGCGTCCTCCTGGATCAGCTGCGAGCGCCATCGTTCCCATGTCTCCTTCCTCGCCTCCTCCCGGATGTTCGGGGCCGGCTGGCTGGCGGTCGATGGCGTCGAGCTCCTCTGGTGTTCGTATACGCGTTCGAGCGCCAGGACTTGCAGCTCGAACGGAGGGGACGCCGCCAGCACGGTCGCCGACGCGTACGACGTCGTCCTGTAGCCTCTCGCTATGCGGATGGCGGTCGTCCTCTGCAGCCTCCGCAGCAGTGTCAGGCTGCGGCGACTGGCCGTCAAGCTTCTGGCCCAGACGGGTGGCCCGTAGAGGACTCGGGACCGAACTACTCCCTCGTAGAGTCGGCGGACTCTCGATCCTGCTCCGCCGATGTTCGGTAGGAGGCCGCACAAGGCGTTGGCTGCGGCCGTCGCCTTCGGGACGAAGGTCCGCCTCTTCTCCGCCGATGTTCACCGACAGTCCGGGAGGAGATGTTCCTCTTCGTCGCTGGTCGAAGAACCACAGTGCCTCGCATTTGGCCGGCGACACCGTCAGGCCGAGCCTCCGAATGGCGCGTACCGCGCACGCCACGGCGTCCTCCGTGCGATTCGCCGTGTCGTGCCACCACCGTCCCCCGGCCAGGACCAGGGTATCGTCGGCGTAGCACACCATGCCTGCTCCCGGGGGCATCGGACATCGGAGGACGGAGTCGTAGGCCGTGATCCAGAGTATCGGTCCCAACACCGACCCCTGCGGAACGCCGCGCTCGATCCGTCTTCTTTCCTCCCCGTTCTTCCCGGCGTAGACGATGTATCTGTCGGTCAGGTACGCTCGGATGATACCTACTAGGTACGCCGGGACCTTGAAGTGTCGCAGGGCTTCCACGATCCTGGCTCAGGGGATCGAGTTGAAGGCGTTGGTGACGTCGAGCGATGCCGCCACCGCCATCCCTTCTCGGGAGACTTTGTCCTCGGCCATGGTCTTCAGCCTCTTCACCGCGTCCACGGTCGAGCGGCCGCGGCGGAATCCGTATTGGCTGTCGTGCCATCCGGGCGTCCTCTCGGTCATGTGGGCCTCCAGCCGGGCGGCGATGATCCTTTCGAGCATCTTGCCCACCTCGTCCAGCAGGCATATCGGCCTGTACGCGGACGGCGAGTCCGGCGGGCGGCCCTCTTTCCGCAGCAGGACCAGCCTGGCCGTCCGCCATGTCCGGGGGTAGGTGTCCTCCTCCAGGCATCTGGTGAACAGGTGTCGCAGGCGGGGAGCCATGGTGACGATCGACTCCACCCACGCTCTGCCAGGTATTCCGTCGGGGCCCGGCGCCACGTCGCGGGATGCCGTCCTCCTGGCTGCTTCGAAGAGTTCTTCGTCGGTCACTCGCAGTTCTTCGCTCCATCCCGTTGCGGTCGTCGTCGTCGCCGCCTCCTCGTCGTCGTCGACGGAGGGGGAGGGTGGCGCCGGTTGGCTCGCGTCCGTGTCTTCCGGCGGGAACAACGTCCCGATGACGTTGTCCAACAACGCCGGATCCATGTCCGAGGTCAGCGGGGGCGCCGAAGGTCGTAGCTTCTCCGTGACTATTTTGTAGGGCCGTCCCCACGGGTCGGATTCGACCTCCTCGATCAGTTCCGTCCAGCACCGAGCTTTCGCGGTCTTGATGTCCCGCTGAAGCGTGCGTCTCGCCTCTCTGTACTCCTCGCAGCAGCTGGAGATCTCTTCCTCGTCGCGCGTCAGTCTGCGACGACGGGCCCTTAGGAATCTTCTGCGGGCCCGAACGCAGTTCTCTCGCATCTCCGCGATCTCCGGAGTCCACCAGTACGTTCCCTGGTCGCGTCCACCCCCCGGGACGGAGCGTGGCATCGAGGCGTCGCACGCCGCGGTCATGTATCTTCGGAGCTCCTCCGCCTCCTCGTCGATGCTTCCCTGCTCGGTCGTCCGTCGGGCGTCCCAGCTCCAGGCGGACACGATCGTGGCCGCCCGTAGCATCTCCTTGTCCCTCTCCTTGAGACGCCATCGCGGTGGCGGGCGGCGACGGTTTTCTCCCGGTCGTCGTCGTCTCCCGGCGTCGTCTTCGGCCCCCAGGGCCACCTCCATCAGTATGTAGAGGTGATCGGACAGCGTTTCCACCCCCTCGGCCACTCTCCAGTCGTGAATTCGCCTGAGCAGCTCCGGGGTAGCCCACGTGATGTCCACTACCGAGGATCCTTTCCACGCCACGCAGGTGCTCGCCGAGCCCCTGTTCGCCAGCAGGAGCCCCAGACCCGCTGCCCAATCGGTGAGCATTCTTCCTCGGGAGTTGGTCCTGGGATTTCCCCATTGCGTCGAGTGGGCGTTGAAGTCCCCGAGGACGAGTACCTGGCGGGGGAGGCATCTTCCGATGCACTCGCCGACTCGATCCACGAAGTCCCCGTACGCGGCCAGGTCGATGTTCGGGGAGACGTATACCGCCACCACCGCTGCTCCCCGCCACTCGACCGCGACGAAGCCGCTGCCACGGTCCAGCAGGACGCCCGAGGCTGACGTCCACGTTATCCCCGCGGATCCGTCCAGGTCCCCGATCCAGTTGGGCGAGTGGGGAATGCGATGCGGTTCGGCCACCGCCGCCAGGGTGACCTCGTTCTCCCGGATGGTCTGGAGGAGCAGATCTTGCGCTCTTCTCGACCTACCGTGGTTGCATTGCAGCAGGCGCTTGAATTATGCGGTCACCTCCATGGCCTCCTCCCGGCCATCCGCCGCTGCTGGTTCGGCGGCGCTTCCTGGTGTCCCTTCCGCGGCTGCTGCTGCTGCTGGTTGGCGGATCGGTCTCTTCCTCTTGACTTTCGGGGGTGGGGGGTGCATGCCTCTCCGCCCATCCTGTGATTCGCGGGCGCCCCGAGCGACTCGCACAGGGAGCATGGGAGCGGACGCGGGACAGTCTCTGGCGCGGTGTCCGCTCCCGCCGCACCTGTAGCACAGGTGTCCTCGGTCTTCGCCGGATACGCAGGTGGCGCGTACGTGCCCCAGTTCCAGGCACCTGAAGCACTGCAACGGCCGCTTCGGGATGGCCCTTATCCTCGCGGTTGACCAGCCCAGGGCTATCTTCTCCGCCTGGGCCAGCTTGCGGGCTCCTGCTGCCGGACACTTGATCCATGCCGACTCGAGGCCGCCTCTGGTGGCGCCGATCTCGCCCACCTGCACCTCCGCGCTGCCGCATCCTGCCGCTGAGACCAGTGCTCTTCGCAACTCCTCCTTCTTGACCGAGATGTCTATCCCGGTCACGCGTAGCTCCGCCATCCTGGTCGGTGTGGCGATTCTCACCGCCGTCGGGTCCAGCGTCTCGGCCAGACGCGTCGCCAGTAGCGTCGCCTTTCCCCTGTCCTTGTTTCCGGGGACTTGGATTATGATGGCACCCGTCATCGCCTTCTTCATCTCTAAGCGCTCCATGCCGAGCTCCGATAGCGGGATCCTCGTTCTGGCTGCTTCCAGGGCGTCGGCGTACGACATCCTCGCTCCCTCGTTCAACGTCAGGGTCACCGCGGATGTTCGCGGCGCGCGAGGGGGCGTTACCGCCTTGGGTGTCCGCGGTGGTCCTTTCTGCGTTGCGGGGGCGCTCGCTTTCGGTGCGCCTGTAGTCCTGCCGGGCTGGGGCTGCTGCCGTTGTGCTCGCGTTGGTGGTGGCGCGGTCGATCCTTTTCTCGCCGCCTCTCCTCCGACGGCGGCGGCTGCTGTCTTCGTCCCGTTCGTCTTCTTCCCCCTTCTCCTTCTTTTCTTCTTCGTCTCTGCCAGTTCCCATCCCCCGTCCTCCTGCTCCCTTGGGGGCGACGTCGTTTGGGCAGCGCGGGGATCGACGGAGCGGTCCTTGCTCGGTCGTGCTTCGGGGGTGTGTTACAATCGTGTGCCCCCGAATCGTTCCTCCACGGTCCTGAGAATGGAAGGTCCTAGTTCTCGGACTACTCTTTCCAGGGCGTCTAGACGCGTCCTGTCGTTTCCCCCTTCCCGCGGAGGACGGACGTATTCGGGCGTCGCGTCGGTGCATCGCGGGCACTCGTGGACGCGTGCAGCCAGTCTCCTCAGTTCCTGGCGGAGGGCTGCGTTCTCCTCTTCCAGCACGGACAGCCTCGTGTCGGTGTCTCGCGCTGGCCTCGTCCTCCTCGAGGATTCCGTGTTCCAGGCGGCGGTGATGTAGCTCGCCGCGTTCTTCAGGGATCTGATGTAGGTCCCCTTGAGGTTTGACGACGTCGTCGCGACGTGCATTATCTCGGACACGTGCATCGTCAGGCCCGCGCTGATGTCCGCTGGGGAGCTCGTCCTCATCTGCGCCTCCAACTCTTCGGACACCTCCGGGGTTGTTGCTGCTATTCTCCTCCTCTTACCCCTGGACGCCATCGAAGCCTGCGACGAGCGCGAGGCGATCGAGGCGACCGACTATCATAACCTACACCTAGCCCCTCAACATCCTAAAACCAAAACGTATATAAACCGAGACTTCACCCAGCTCGGGCAGTTCTTGTTCCTCTTCTAGTTGCTGTACTCATACAACCCCTATTCTCCGGTTCGGTGTTATTTTGTGTTTATAATAAAGTTTTATAAAGGAAAATAAGTAGTTGGGTTACGACTCAGCCTTCTTACTACCACCCAAGTACCAACTTTACGTGACATTTTGGCGATCCGTGCCAGGATCCATCAACTTCAAGAAAACGAAATTACGCATTTCGGCATACGTGCATCATTGAAGATTGAGGGATCAGCGGACCTCTGCAGATCAGCTCACTTTGCGTGAAAACGACTTCTACGGAAAGCGGACTACGGTCATCACCAAAATTGAAACTGGTCACGAAAAGAAGAATATTCAGGTAAAGAACTGGATTCTTTTAAATATTATCGTACTCGTCGCAATAGCTTCGCTAGTACAGACTCCAACAACAGTACAATAACCACTATGAGCAAAAAATCAGAAGACACATCTTCTGTTAGCCCTATGGCTACTGGTGTGGATCCAAGTATTCGGGCCATACTAGACGCTATGCAGAAGCAGAACGAAATCAAGTTAAGAAAACTGTTAAAGGAGACTATTAAAGCAGCGACTAGTCGGAGTTATCAGGGTAGTTTAGTTTCTAATAATTTGGACAAAAGCTTGGAGAAAACAGACGTTACTGTAGGAAATGAAGAAATGGTTTTGAAAGAATTTTCAAAAGAATTGCAGTCTAATGTAGAAAATTCTTATGAAAAGAAAGTATCAATTGACACCGTTTCACAGGATTATATTTTCATTAAAACAGACCTGATGTTTGATGTCAATAGCTCAACAGAATACCAGAAAGAGTCTGTGAAACGAAGGAAAGAAGATATTCGTCACAAGATACTCAAAATTTACAAGAATGGTTTGACAAAAAAAGTAAAAGTTTAGGAGAAACAGAAAAAGATCATAACAAGAAGGATAATATTTCAATGAGAAATATTTTGGACGGCGATACAAATAAAGAAAACCAAATTGAAACGAAGGAATTAGAAGCAGTTAGTAAATCAACTGCTGAAAATGATACAAAATCAATAGACAACGTTGAACAAAATATATCATTAGAATCCATACAAAAAGCAAAAGAGATAATGCTTACAATAATGAACATTTGCTTATAGAAGAAGACCAAATGATGACAGCGAAAAATGCGTATGACACTACAGAATCAAAAACTTCAGCAGATCTTATGTCGAGAAATTTAGATGCTAATACACAAGAGAAGTCTTTAGAGAATAAAGATGACAAGAATCCATCTCCATCTATGTTAGATAGTAGTAAACGGAGCAGTCGTTATAATGTTGCTGCAAAGCCTGCTACTTCGCCAAAATTTGAAGAAATTGTTTATAATCAAACCGGACAATCAAACACAAATAAAATTTTGCGAAGCGCTTTAAGGACGAAATTAATCGAAGACAAGTCTGAAATAATTAATAAACAAAAGGCATCGGAAAATGTAGAAAATAAATTTGCCAAAGAAGAAAAAAGAGGTGTTAAACAAAAATCAATTTCAGATAGTGAAAACGAAACAACTGATAAGTTCGTCAACGAAGGGAAGTTCTTTTAACGAACACAGCTAGTGATAGCGATAGGTATAAATCTGTAGAAAATGATAATGCAGTAACGGGTGTAATAGCAACTGATGAAGCGAAACATAGAGGCAGACCTAGGAGATCGGATAAAGTCGAAGTTAAAGAAGATGAAAATACAAGTGTAAATTCCGACCAATTGCGGGGAGACGTAACCGCGAGGAGAGACTTCAACGAGGGTCGTAAATCCCCGTTACGATTATAACAATCGACACCACGAATTGATCGATCCCCTGATTTCCGTTGAGATAATAGGGGTGATTGAGTTTGTATAACACTGTGATTCACTGAATTATAAATTATATATTTCCAACACTTAGATTACACTGACGTAGAGAAATAAATAGTTAACAACTTGTCGCACGAAGATGTGATAGATATGTACGCTAGAGCAGGGCTCTTATAATGGAAATTAATGTATTAATGTACTTAGCACTATAATATATTTAGGAGAGAAGATGTATGTTCGACAACACCGAGAACCGACAAAAGATTTTCGTGAAGTATGCGACTCTCGCGCTATGTGTAGACTGCCGCGTTAGGCGTTAGTTTTAGACTGACTGTCGCTCTTTTTCTAATACGGACGAAAAGTTCGGTGTGGGTGGCCCCTGTGCCTAAAGAACGCGGATTCGTTGTTCCCACTTTCGTTAGGAAAAGTGAGGGTAACGAATCGCGGTGTCGATTGGTCATGACCTGCACTACTGCTCGAAGGGATGAGTAGGAAGTCTCCTACCATCGTGGTGGATAGATGACTGTGTGCGTGAGGAAAACATAGCTTGTTTTATTAGAGGGCTATTCGGATTTTCCTAATGGGTGCATACCCGCTTTCTCCGTGCTTTAAGTACGCCTAATAAACCCAAGGACCTCTCTAAAAACCGACTGTGTTTGGAGAATATTTTTAAGCTTTAGAAATTCTTCAAGACAAACGGATTGAAGACACATGGCGAAACAATACAGGGAAGTGAAAGTTATGGTGGGTCCTTAGGTTTACTGAGGGTCGAAGTGACGTTACGCAGGCCGGTTGTTGTCCGCTGGCGCGAGCTGGCGCGGGCTGGCGTGCAGATGTTTTAGGCGGCGTAACAACAAGGAAGATCCTAGTAAATGAGAGAGGTGGATTAGAAGAACGAAGAAAACTCGAAGAAGATACAGAAGAAGAAACTACAGAGACAGAAGTCAATTCAAAAGGTATATTAAATAATAAGTGCGATTTACTTGATACCGAAAGAGCTATTGAAATTAATGATACGGTTCAAGATATTAAATTTACTGAAGGTAGAAGCCGCACTCAAAATGATATGGAAGATGTAGTAGAAGATTCACAAGAATTATCTAATAAAAGTAAGTTATCAGAAATAAGGATTGCACTTAACAAAATTGAATATACAAAAACTATTTTACGGAATAAAAAGAATTCATTAGAAAGAGAAAGAGGAGTAAGGGAAAAGAAGAAAATGTACAGACAGAAATTATTTCAAAAAATATATCAGACGATAAATGTGATTTGCTTTAGAAAAAAAAATATTATCCACAAACTACATTAGGAATTTATCTATTTTAGTGAGGAGAAAGAGAAAGGATAGAGGAGTTGATCAATAGACTGTGGATTTTGAAGCGTTTATGAAAAACTTACAATTTTAATAAAATATTCAATGTAAAGTCTTTGTTATAATATTCAGATAGATAGATGAAAAAAAAACTGAATTTGCATAATTACTCATGGCTTATTGATCAATCATGCGACTCGTTCAGAGGTAACTCGAGTTGTAAAGGCGACAATTTATTAAAAATGGTATATCTGACGTACAATGCATTTGCTCGTGTTAAACTATTTAAATAAGTATAAAAATCACGCGAAAAAAAAATCTGCTGAAAATAATGTTGAACTAGTTAATAATAATAAATCATATGGTGAAACACAAACCTTAAATCAAGATTTTAAGTTCAAAAAAAAAAAAGAAAAAAAAAGAAGAAAGAAGTTGATAAAATGACAGCAACATGTAGCAGCAGGCGAGAGAAAATAAGCCAAATTTCTAAAAGAAGAAACGATGCTCAAGAACTCGAGATTTCTCGAGTGGATATGCTAAACAACGAATTTAATGAACAGTTGAAAGAACGTGAAACAGCAATAGAAGACTTACATCAAATGTTAAAGCATCAATCGGAAATTCATAAAGTTACCTTAAATGAAACAAGTTTGAAAATAGGAGAACTGCAGAGTGCAGTGTATCAATGTGCACTAAAAATGCAAGCAACGTGACGATTACTTTTAGAACACCACAAGCACCACGAAAACACAATCAAGACCAAACAAGATCAAGTGCAAAAGTGAAGTTACGCGAGCTTATTACTGCTAACGACCAAAAATTGAATTACGATCCCGAGCATCAACTCGCTGATCTTCAAGTGGAATGTTCCGACAAAGACAGGACGACACAAGAGTTCGAGAAACACATAGAGGACATGAAGGAGGAAGTGCAAAAATTAGAATTGCAACTCGACGAGTTACAAAAAAAAGAAAAACACACACGCACGTAAAAAGAGTTCAATCTTTTGGAATACAAATTGAAGAACTAACAATAAAATTAGAAGAAATAACACAGAAGAAATGAGTCACAAATATGAAATTGCCTGATGGCTGATGTTGATCGTTGACGTTTATAGTGAAAGAATTCCGTCAACGGCGCCATCTGGATCCTTGTTGAAAAATTAAACTAGCCGCAATAGCACCATTACGCTCATCACCCAGAGTAGCGTTTGTCGCTGCGTCGAGGAGCTGGAGGATTTCTTATACTCAAGGACATAAATTTTACCACTTCCGGTAATGTTCTTTACGTGGTCCAGGCATTCGAAATCACAACATCGTTTCCCAAGACGAAACTTCCTGCATGGCTGTAGTAAAAAGAAATCGATCAATTGTACAGATCAATCGTCACTCGACTGCTCGAGAATTCAGATCATCCAGAGATTAGAATAGAGACGTGGAAAAATGTAGTGCGATCATCGCAGTGGGAGGAAATAGGGGGATAGGGACCAAATGAATGAACGAGATGTTAGGGACAACTGACGATAAGTTCTTCTTTTGTCGAGAATTGCATGTTTGTGAATGGTTTGTGGGTGGTTAGGTGGAGAGAAGTGAAGAGTTTGGAGGTGACTGGAGGAGTGTTTTGGGCAAGGTAGATTGCAGAATGGTTGCGGTAGCATTGTGTTAATTATGGGTTTGTACATGTAATCTTTGTATGTATCACTACATACGACCTAACGTATATTTTTAATAATACATCAGAGTTTTAGTTATTTCATAGCTATGAATTTTATACTCTATAATCTTGACGTTTTATTTCACAGAAGCGTTTGAATATCCATAAAAATTAAATGAACCAACGTATTCATTATCTTATAGAGAAGATATATTATTTTTAATTATGTTCCAATTATTTATCATGATCCTGATTTCCTTATTCTGAAAATTTGAAAGGAAGTTTTGTAGTTTGATACTTTCAGCGACAAAGGGTGAATATTGCTTTAGTATATTTCGTCACATATACATGTATATCTATATATCCACCGAAAATGCGCTCTTGTAGACAAACGCTCGATTCGCGTCATAGCTTTTAAAGCTTGTCGCATCTCAATCCGTTGGAAAAAGTTTTTCCTGTAGCATATTTTATTTTTACGAACCAACAAAGTCTTTGTTTATTTCCTTCTTTTTTTTTGCTCCAATTTCCTCATTGTTTTTTCAAGGATAGTATTTCAGAGCCACTAGTCAAGTTTATTGTAACAATAAACTTACGTTTCGGAAACATTTTGTGCTGTGAAACAGAATACACTAAAGTTTGAAGGTCACATCGATTTTCGAAAGTTTATAAATGGAGGTGTATGACAGTATCACCAGCTGTTGCTGTCCCCAAGCGCCAAAATACGTTCTGACTACTATTTTATGTATCTCACAGAAGTATGTCTTCATTCATCATCTCCCCTGCCATCCACCAACGTGTTCTTAACATGTTATCTCCTAGTAAAATATTGATGTTGAGTCAGATATCCAACTGAATAATCTTTTCGGTGTCTACTATAAGACATTTAAAACCAAGGCTCGTACACACGTGTGCTTATACGTCAGATGTAATACTTAACACGAAACCTGCTTATATTAATATTAAAATTATGCATAGTAGGATGTTCGACCTTTGTAAAAATGAAATTATAATACATACAGTTTCACCGTGGAAAAGTGAATCTTTCTAGCATGTCCACGCAAATGCAGAGGAGGGGAGGACTGTGCATGCACCAAACAACTTTACGTTCGTAATTTTTCACACAAATGTACAACTGTAGGGAAAAAATTATCTCTGATTTTTCAGATGTTAGGAATCGACAATATCGCATAACGGAATGCTGTGTTCTACGTATTCTATTTTTGTTACGAAAGTGGTACAAACGAAGTCCACATAAGAATAGTACAACAAAATCGGTTGAGGTTAGGTTATCGTGCAGATATCGCGGCTTTTGCATTGGAAATCACGCAACTGCCAGTCTCGTCGTTCCTTGTAAACGAAAGAAAGGTATTGTAATCGGTCGGAATTAACATAAA
>NW_022883749.1:0-20839 GCF_011952255.1 Bombus vosnesenskii
CTGATGCTAACACAAATAGCATTGTCGTAATTAAATATTTCTAAATATTCATTTTTCATTTTGAACCCGTAGAAACAATTTATTATATATACTATTAGCTAAGTAATTGCATATTTAATTAAGTCGAAATATAAAACTTAGTTATTTTAATAATTTAAAAAATAAAAAACTGACAAACATTTCAATTTAATTTATGGTTGGAACAAAAGACAGTTATTTTTCATTAATTGAAATATTGCAATGCAGAGTACTTTCGAAAATACGCCGAGAGTATTGCTGATGGTGAAACGAGCGTTGCTTCATCGAACGCAGCTAAAGAAAACAACATCTATGTAGTTGGTGGTACGATGCCTGAAATAGGGGGCGCTAAATTGTACAATACCTGTACTATTTGGGGTCCCGATGGAACTTTGATAGCAAAACACCGAAAGGTAAGTAATATATTCCTTTATGGCTTTGAATTTGAAAATATTGGGGTGAAGAAAGGGACTCTATCTAGGAATAATTTAGGAATATACATATGTACATACGTATACTATAACCAATTCTATAATTTACGGTTTATAAAATACGTTATGATACGGGAAACGCCCATTTTTGTTGTAATGTGTAATATAAATTTTTCACATACTTAAAATATTATTATACTTATTTTTTCTCCCTTTTAAACATTATTAAATGATCAGATTTTTTAATAAAAGAAAGTGATAAAAACGCTGTCAGTTATTAAATAAAAAATAATTAAAGTTTAGGAGTTGGTAACTTTGATATTAAATTACAAAAGTTGCAGCAATAGAATTAGCGACTACATTTTTATGTTATTAGGTACATCTATTCGACATCGACATTCCTAATAAGATTACTTTTCGAGAGAGTGATTCACTCAGTCCTGGTAACTCCCTAACGACGTTCGATGTGAAGGGCTGCAAAATAGGTGTTGGCATTTGCTATGATATTAGATTCGAGGAAATGGCACGCATTTATCGGAACAAAGGTACAGTAACTTAATCGATCAATACTTAACTAGCAAAAAATTAAGTATCTTTCTTAAATATATTCTATATAAAATTAATATAATCTGTAACTCTGTATAAAAAGAAGCTTAATTTAAAAAACCAGTATATTTGCTGAAAATGAAACAAATAAAAGAATTAAAAGCACAATAAGAGGACTGTCCTCGCATATTCAGAAATGATGGAATGTGAACCGTGCAACTACGAAGTTAATTGGTATTCGGTGGCTTCATATTTCCTGCTTCTCTGGGTTAGGTTGCCAAATGCCGATATATCCAGCGGCATTCAATATGACCACTGGACCACTGCACTGGTCATTACTTCAGCGTTTCAGAGCGAATGATAATCAATTATACGTTGCCTGCATATCACCGGCTCGTGTTCCTTAAGCAAGTTACGTCGCATGGGGACATACACAGTTGACCAATCCCTGGGGAAAGATTCTTCACGATTTGGAAACTCAAGAGAATATGGCAGTCACCGATATCGGTAATTTACAGCTTAAAATTAAAAGCGAGAGATCCATGATGTAATTAATTTTTAGTCTCGTTAATTTATCGATTTAGCCATCTTCCTCTGTATTTGTTGAATTTATTAGTAAGCATTACTTATTACTTCGTATGCTTCTTTTTTCTATCAGATCTAAAAGTTGTTGAGGAAGTAAGGGCTCAGATACCTACATTTTCTCAGAGACGTACAGATTTGTACGACACTGTCTGTAAGAAGGAGTAACTCTACACTAAAACAGAAAATGTTTTTTATAATATTTCTACTACGATATCCTTTTTTTGTGAATTATTACTAATTTCTTATCATTTGTACTAAATGAATGACTCAATTAAGAAAACCAAAACGTTATAAATAATAATCTGTATATCTTGTGTATCAACATGTAATTGGATATTATAATAATATAGGAATGCTATAATAATATAGGATAATAATATAGGAGAATAATAATATAGAGAAAAATACATGCTTTTAAACACCTTTAATATCGATCACATAAATTGTTATAATTCACAATGATTACGCATACATAAAAGACCCCTTGATAGTAAAATTTACGATCAAAAGGCAAGTACGTATCGTTTAACAACATTTAATTTATAACACCTTTTAAACATTTAGACAGATTAACACATAACACTTCTTATATATAAACATCAATTCGAAGTTATCAGCTTGGAGAAATTGGTCGATTAATACCTGTAGATTGTCTGTCCCGATGAAAGACTTAAAGAGAGCAAAAACATGATAATGCCGCTAATATAATATTCCTTCTTTCTTGTATCTGTCTGCCTCTCAGGTCGTTTTACTAATTACAATAAGTAATTTCGACTTCTTTGCGCTCTCTTTTAACGCATTCGAGACCGAAAGAAATTCATATCAGTCAGTAGGCAAGGGTATAATATACATATTTTATATATAACTTATGTAGTAATGTATATATCATGTTAATTTCATATTTTTTTCAATATAGAATTATTATATATATATATATATATATATATATATATAATACATAAATTATGTACAGTTATATATATATATATATAACTGTACATAATACATTATAGAATAACATAGTATATAATTTTATATTTTAAAAATATGAGGCATACTATTTAAGATTGTCATCGATTTAAAATCAAAGTATGAAAAGGATACCCTGGAGAGAGTAAAACACAGAATCATTCTAACTAAACATTCAGATCGTACCGACACCTAGGTATCGTTTTACAATTAAATCTCGGTCTCGAATGGATTAAAATGAAATACATACTTGCAGCTTCAACATCTTCAATATCGAGGAGATTCAAACTTTACAAATAAAAGCGGCCTGTTCCCCTTTCCACGACAGACTCTCATACCATATCCGCTCTTATCCAGGCTTTTACTTGAAACCAGCAATACATTCATTTACAATTTAAATTTACCCGGATCATCCACTGAATCGTCAGCCCTTTATAAACATATAATGAACCCAGAACATGTGCCTGTGCCCCTGGTATCGATGTTCGGCTTGTGATGTTCGTACCGGAACCTTCGCACAATTTCAATTTGTTACGCGTGAACATCGATTCTTCCAAGGGTCACAGCTTTATGCGGCTAAATCCTTTAGAACGATTAAAATGATACTAATGATATGGTATTTTTTTTACAAAGATTTAACATATCCATCAAATAGGAAGTTTCGTGCTCTCCTATTTTATATTAATTATAAATTAATAAGTTTTATATATGTTATTTATAGATCTAATAAATTTTGTATTGGTTTACAGCAGGTGCTCCGGGTATAAACAGACGACAAACGAACAAATAGAAATTCAAACTATTGTCGTTGTTTAACTCGCATGGGACTATAAGCTCGAATTGGACTTAAACGTTACGATCGTCGAGAATAATTACTATATGTACCCTGTACGACGGGCAGAGAATCTTAAGTTATTAACGGCAATTCCTTTGTGCATAATTCAGGTTTATTAACAACCTGTAATGGATAATCATCGATGAACTCTTTTTGAATAAAGTTCACATTTATAAAGCAAACACTATAAAATACGACAGGACAATTGTAATCGATAAATAACATTTTATTAGGATATTATAAGAAGCTAAGATATCGAGGTACATTAAAATTGAGTCCGCTGCGACCCTCATGACATTTAAAATCCTACGCGTATATTGAGTAAAGTTGTTATATTAAATATAATCATATTAAATACAAGCTCGTCCGCTGGATTCCCAAATTATTTGGTTAAATACTTTGAATACGAGAATACCGAGTGTTAACAGTAGTAAATCCTCTATATGGTATGTTTACTTTGCTATCTTGAATAGGTAAATAACATTTCACTTTAACGCATTTAACCAATATTAACATTTAACATTTAACCAATATTATACGCATATGCACATAATGTTACTGTTACATATAATGATATATACGTAGATATACACGTTAATTAAATCCTCTATATGGTATTTTTATATCAGTATCGTAAACATTGTAAACCGGAAATCTTTTATTACACACGTACATATACAGTCAATATTATTGTTACATATAGTGATACATACGTTGATCCACACATTAATTAAATCCTCTATATAGTATTTTTACTTTGCTATCTTGAATAGATAAATAATCTCGAATATAGACATACAGGTACACTTACGTTGATATACACCTTTGTACATTTGTTTTGCCATTTTGTTTCGCCTTTCAGGAACGATATGTTTGGAAATGATATGATATTGAAAACAAATAGGCCATTAAACGAGAATGGATGGATTCAAACGGAATTAAGTGATCTCAATTCCACAGCTTTGGCGGCTGAACGTGTTTTCCTTTCGAACGGTTTGCTCGCGTCAAATGGTGCAAATTTCAACAAGTACCCACGTGTTTACTATTAAATTCATTTATTTCTTTTTTATTTATTTATTTATTATCTTTTTGGCTCGGTTATCTTCGACGCATTTTGCGTATTTCTTGAGCAATTTTTAAGGTATTATTTCCTATATTATTGAAGAAAGTAATGATTTTTAGATTACCAATAAAAGGTGGATTTAAATTTTATACAAATTGGCATACATTGGCAATTGGCATAATTTAAGGAAATTGGCATACTGAGATGACAAATTACTGACATTCCTTTAGTATGTTATGGAAAATTTGTAAAGGTTTAAAAATTGTTGGAACACTTTGCATGGAATATATATTCTATATAGAATACGAATTCTTTCTCTTTATAAAATAAGGCGTTTCAATTTGAATTCATTAAATGTTGTCTTAAATATTCAATTTGAAAATTCTTTGGAGAAAATCGAAGAAGATGTAGAACTATTTTTTAATCGATAAACGCTTCAAGAATTGAGAACCACTGACCTAGGGGAACTTGATTAATCGAGGGATACGAATAGTTCCATGATATTGCAGAAGCCATTTACTGCGTTCCCCTAATATGATTACATCGATAAAAGAGAGGTCACTACTTCTTCGCCATATTTCATACGTAAAAATAAAAATGTTATATCAAAGCAAAAAAAGGAGTCACTTTTTTTTTTTTTTTTGGACCAGATCGCCATGTCATTAAATCGAGCACAATAATTAAATTAGAAAATTGAGACACCGATTAACACGAAACAGCCACCGTCAACCGAATCTTATGGACGTCTTACAGATTAGAGCGTTTCATTTACTTGAAGCAAAACGAGGATTAACTCGTAGCAACTGAGCAGTAGCTCAGTGCCGAACATTTATCTTCGTTCTCGCCAGTACGGGGAGTACAAAAAGGCGATTTGCGAAGTCAAATTTGTGCATCAAATTGAGCGGCTTTTTCAACAAATCGAAATTCGAAATGTTGTTAAATACGACTTATTCGGAGACAATGAGGCGAAAATGATTATAAGATTCCATGAAAATATTATGTTAGATGAAAGCTGTTGGTGCCTATTAGTATGGTCCTTCTGTAGTATACACACGTATAATAGAATAATAATAATTTACTACGAGTAAAAGAAACATTTATACGTATCCATAGGGCTTTCGATTTATGAAAATTGAAAAGAAGATATATTCCATTTGGTCGTCGATTCTATTTAAATTCGTTAGTATTCGTTCCAGTCACGTCATTAATAAAACATTTTTATTGATAAGCTACCTAACAAAAAGACCTTTTTGTCACCCCAAATTGCTTCAAAAGGAAATCCCTTGTCAAACAAACCATGTTCCTTGTACGAAAATCTAAAAAGGATTTTCCAAGAAGATGTATTCAGTAAACCGTGGCTTGTGACTGGTGAGTTTGAAAAGAGTTGTTGAAAGTTAATATTCGACCAAGCTCTTGTGACATCAATCACATCTCAACCTACATCAGTGATAATACATCGACACCCGACCTTCGGACACTTTTGGACACATCACCACCTTATCATCATAGCATACACCAAGGCTGTGACGCACCTCCGTCCACATCAGAGATAGGATATGGACCCCCGACCTTCGGACACTTTTCTACATCATAACCTACACCTTTTTTTTTTTTTCGTGGAGAAATCCTCACGGATACCCGCTAGCGGGTAGTGTCGGACTCTTACCGACTAAAACTCCACGGTGGCCTGTCCTGACGCCTGAGTCGAGATGCACCCGGGATCTCTCCCGAATTACTACCGGTTACCCCCGGGCGTCTATCTCTCCTTTCGTCGAAGGGAGGCGTCCTGCTCTTCTTGGACCGCTAGGGGGGACCACGCCCCCTAGCGCCTCGCTCCTGCTGCGTCATCCTGGGGACCCCGTCCCCTGACGCCTCTTCCTGGTTCTTCGCGCTTCTACGGTGGCCGCGGCGGCGCCGGTGGCGGCGTCGCGCCCCTGTGGCGCGTTGTGTTCCTCGGGTGCTGCGATGTCCTGGACGGATCGCGGGCTCGTTCCCGGTTTCTTTCTGCCCGCTCCTTCGCCAGCATGACCTGCTCGCAGTAAGTGCGGATGGCGGCGAACTCCTGGCGCCCTCTGAGCATGGCCGCGACGACCGCTTCGGGGGCTAAGCTCTCGCCGATTTCGAGTCGTAGGACGCGTCGTGGTTCCGCCCACGCCGGACAGAACTCCAGCGTGTGTTGCGCCGTGTCCTCCTCTTCCTCGCAGTGGTGACAGATGGACGTCGCCTCTCGCCGAATCCTTAGCAGGTACTCGCCGAATACTCCGTGGCCGGTGAGCACCTGCGTCATCCTGAAGGTCAGCGGCGCTCCGCCTCGATCCCTCCAGGCCTCCCAGTTGGGAAGCACGGCGCGAACGGCCCGGTGCGGCCGCACGGCGTCCTCCTGGATCAGCTGCGAGCGCCATCGTTCCCATGTCTCCTTCCTCGCCTCCTCCCGGATGTTCGGGGCCGGCTGGCTGGCGGTCGATGGCGTCGGGCTCCTCTGGTGTTCGTATACGCGTTCGAGCGCCAGGACTTGCAGCTCGAACGGAGGGGACGCCGCCAGCACGGTCGCCGACGCGTACGACGTCGTCCTGTAGCCTCTCGCTATGCGGATGGCGGTCGTCCTCTGCAGCCTCCGCAGCAGTGTCAGGCTGCGGCGACTGGCCGTCAAGCTTCTGGCCCAGACGGGTGGCCCGTAGAGGACTCGGGACCGAACTACTCCCTCGTAGAGTCGGCGGACTCTCGATCCTGCTCCGCCGATGTTCGGTAGGAGGCCGCACAAGGCGTTGGCTGCGGCCGTCGCCTTCGGGACGAAGGTCCGCCTCTTCTCCGCCGATGTTCACCGACAGTCCGGGAGGAGATGTTCCTCTTCGTCGCTGGTCGAAGAACCACAGTGCCTCGCATTTGGCCGGCGACACCGTCAGGCCGAGCCTCCGAATGGCGCGTACCGCGCACGCCACGGCGTCCTCCGTGCGATTCGCCGTGTCGTGCCACCACCGTCCCCCGGCCAGGACCAGGGTATCGTCGGCGTAGCACACCATGCCTGCTCCCGGGGGCATCGGACATCGGAGGACGGAGTCGTAGGCCGTGATCCAGAGTATCGGTCCCAACACCGACCCCTGCGGAACGCCGCGCTCGATCCGTCTTCTTTCCTCCCCGTTCTTCCCGGCGTAGACGATGTATCTGTCGGTCAGGTACGCTCGGATGATCCCTACTAGGTACGCCGGGACCTTGAAGTGTCGCAGGGCTTCCACGATCCTGGCTCAGGGGATCGAGTTGAAGGCGTTGGTGACGTCGAGCGATGCCGCCACCGCCATCCCTTCTCGGGAGACTTTGTCCTCGGCCATGGTCTTCAGCCTCTTCACCGCGTCCACGGTCGAGCGGCCGCGGCGGAATCCGTATTGGCTGTCGTGCCATCCGGGCGTCCTCTCGGTCATGTGGGCCTCCAGCCGGGCGGCGATGATCCTTTCGAGCATCTTGCCCACCTCGTCCAGCAGGCATATCGGCCTGTACGCGGACGGCGAGTCCGGCGGGCGGCCCTCTTTCCGCAGCAGGACCAGCCTGGCCGTCCGCCATGTCCGGGGCTAGGTGTCCTCCTCCAGGCATCTGGTGAACAGGTGTCGCAGGCGGGGAGCCATGGTGACGATCGACTCCACCCACGCTCTGCCAGGTATTCCGTCGGGGCCCGGCGCCACGTCGCGGGATGCCGTCCTCCTGGCTGCTTCGAAGAGTTCTTCGTCGGTCACTCGCAGTTCTTCGCTCCATCCCGTTGCGGTCGTCGTCGTCGCCGCCTCCTCGTCGTCGTCGACGGAGGGGGAGGGTGGCGCCGGTTGGCTCGCGTCCGTGTCTTCCGGCGGGAACAACGTCCCGATGACGTTGTCCAACAACGCCGGATCCATGTCCGAGGTCAGCGGGGGCGCCGAAGGTCGTAGCTTCTCCGTGACTATTTTGTAGGGCCGTCCCCACGGGTCGGATTCGACCTCCTCGATCAGTTCCGTCCAGCACCGAGCTTTCGCGGTCTTGATGTCCCGCTGAAGCGTGCGTCTCGCCTCTCTGTACTCCTCGCAGCAGCTGGAGATCTCTTCCTCGTCGCGCGTCAGTCTGCGACGACGGGCCCTTAGGAATCTTCTGCGGGCCCGAACGCAGTTCTCTCGCATCTCCGCGATCTCCGGAGTCCACCAGTACGTTCCCTGGTCGCGTCCACCCCCCGGGACGGAGCGTGGCATCGAGGCGTCGCACGCCGCGGTCATGTATCTTCGGAGCTCCTCCGCCTCCTCGTCGATGCTTCCCTGCTCGGTCGTCCGTCGGGCGTCCCAGCTCCAGGCGGACACGATCGTGGCCGCCCGTAGCATCTCCTTGTCCCTCTCCTTGAGACGCCATCGCGGTGGCGGGCGGCGACGGTTTTCTCCCGGTCGTCGTCGTCTCCCGGCGTCGTCTTCGGCCCCCAGGGCCACCTCCATCAGTATGTAGAGGTGATCGGACAGCGTTTCCACCCCCTCGGCCACTCTCCAGTCGTGAATTCGCCTGAGCAGCTCCGGGGTAGCCCACGTGATGTCCACTACCGAGGATCCTTTCCACGCCACGCAGGTGCTCGCCGAGCCCCTGTTCGCCAGCAGGAGCCCCAGACCCGCTGCCCAATCGGTGAGCATTCTTCCTCGGGAGTTGGTCCTGGGATTTCCCCATTGCGTCGAGTGGGCGTTGAAGTCCCCGAGGACGAGTACCTGGCGGGGGAGGCATCTTCCGATGCACTCGCCGACTCGATCCACGAAGTCCCCGTACGCGGCCAGGTCGATGTTCGGGGAGACGTATACCGCCACCACCGCTGCTCCCCGCCACTCGACCGCGACGAAGCCGCTGCCACGGTCCAGCAGGACGCCCGAGGCTGACGTCCACGTTATCCCCGCGGATCCGTCCAGGTCCCCGATCCAGTTGGGCGAGTCGGGAATGCGATGCGGTTCGGCCACCGCCGCCAGGGTGACCTCGTTCTCCCGGATGGTCTGGAGGAGCAGATCTTGCGCTCTTCTCGACCTACCGAGGTTGCATTGCAGCAGGCGCTTGAATTATGCGGTCACCTCCATGGCCTCCTCCCGGCCATCCGCCGCTGCTGGTTCGGCGGCGCTTCCTGGTGTCCCTTCCGCGGCTGCTGCTGCTGCTGGTTGGCGGATCGGTCTCTTCCTCTTGACTTTCGGGGGGGGGGTGCATGCCTCTCCGCCCATCCTGTGATTCGCGGGCGCCCCGAGCGACTCGCACAGGGAGCATGGGAGCGGACGCGGGACAGTCTCTGGCGCGGTGTCCGCTCCCGCCGCACCTGTAGCACAGGTGTCCTCGGTCTTCGCCGGATACGCAGGTGGCGCGTACGTGCCCCAGTTCCAGGCACCTGAAGCACTGCAACGGCCGCTTCGGGATGGCCCTTATCCTCGCGGTTGACCAGCCCAGGGCTATCTTCTCCGCCTGGGCCAGCTTGCGGGCTCCTGCTGCCGGACACTTGATCCATGCCGACTCGAGGCCGCCTCTGGTGGCGCCGATCTCGCCCACCTGCACCTCCGCGCTGCCGCATCCTGCCGCTGAGACCAGTGCTCTTCGCAACTCCTCCTTCTTGACCGAGATGTCTATCCCGGTCACGCGTAGCTCCGCCATCCTGGTCGGTGTGGCGATTCTCACCGCCGTCGGGTCCAGCGTCTCGGCCAGACGCGTCGCCAGTAGCGTCGCCTTTCCCCTGTCCTTGTTTCCGGGGACTTGGATTATGATGGCACCCGTCATCGCCTTCTTCATCTCTAAGCGCTCCATGCCGAGCTCCGATAGCGGGATCCTCGTTCTGGCTGCTTCCAGGGCGTCGGCGTACGACATCCTCGCTCCCTCGTTCAACGTCAGGGTCACCGCGGATGTTCGCGGCGCGCGAGGGGGCGTTACCGCCTTGGGTGTCCGCGGTGGTCCTTTCTGCGTTGCGGGGGCGCTCGCTTTCGGTGCGCCTGTAGTCCTGCCGGGCTGGGGCTGCTGCCGTTGTGCTCGCGTTGGTGGTGGCGCGGTCGATCCTTTTCTCGCCGCCTCTCCTCCGACGGCGGCGGCTGCTGTCTTCGTCCCGTTCGTCTTCTTCCCCCTTCTCCTTCTTTTCTTCTTCGTCTCTGCCAGTTCCCATCCCCCGTCCTCCTGCTCCCTTGGGGGCGACGTCGTTTGGGCAGCGCGGGGATCGACGGAGCGGTCCTTGCTCGGTCGTGCTTCGGGGGTGTGTTACAATCGTGTGCCCCCGAATCGTTCCTCCACGGTCCTGAGAATGGAAGGTCCTAGTTCTCGGACTACTCTTTCCAGGGCGTCTAGACGCGTCCTGTCGTTTCCCCCTTCCCGCGGAGGACGGACGTATTCGGGCGTCGCGTCGGTGCATCGCGGGCACTCGTGGACGCGTGCAGCCAGTCTCCTCAGTTCCTGGCGGAGGGCTGCGTTCTCCTCTTCCAGCACGGACAGCCTCGTGTCGGTGTCTCGCGCTGGCCTCGTCCTCCTCGAGGATTCCGTGTTCCAGGCGGCGGTGATGTAGCTCGCCGCGTTCTTCAGGGATCTGATGTAGGTCCCCTTGAGGTTTGACGACGTCGTCGCGACGTGCATTATCTCGGACACGTGCATCGTCAGGCCCGCGCTGATGTCCGCTGGGGAGCTCGTCCTCATCTGCGCCTCCAACTCTTCGGACACCTCCGGGGTTGTTGCTGCTATTCTCCTCCTCTTACCCCTGGACGCCATCGAAGCCTGCGACGAGCGCGAGGCGATCGAGGCGACCGACTATCATAACCTACACCTAGCCCCTCAACATCCTAAAACCAAAACGTATATAAACCGAGACTTCACCCAGCTCGGGCAGTTCTTGTTCCTCTTCTAGTTGCTGTACTCATACAACCCCTATTCTCCGGTTCGGTGTTATTTTGTGTTTATAATAAAGTTTTATAAAGGAAAATAAGTAGTTGGGTTACGACTCAGCCTTCTTACTACCACCCAAGTACCAACTTTACGTGACATTTTGGCGATCCGTGCCAGGATCCATCAACTTCAAGAAAACGAAATTACGCATTTCGGCATACGTGCATCATTGAAGATTGAGGGATCAGCGGACCTCTGCAGATCAGCTCACTTTGCGTGAAAACGACTTCTACGGAAAGCGGACTACGGTCATCACCAAAATTGAAACTGGTCACGAAAAGAAGAATATTCAGGTAAAGAACTGGATTCTTTTAAATATTATCGTACTCGTCGCAATAGCTTCGCTAGTACAGACTCCAACAACAGTACAATAACCACTATGAGCAAAAAATCAGAAGACACATCTTCTGTTAGCCCTATGGCTACTGGTGTGGATCCAAGTATTCGGGCCATACTAGACGCTATGCAGAAGCAGAACGAAATCAAGTTAAGAAAACTGTTAAAGGAGACTATTAAAGCAGCGACTAGTCGGAGTTATCAGGGTAGTTTAGTTTCTAATAATTTGAACAAAAGCTTGGAGAAAACAGACGTTACTGTAGGAAATGAAGAAATGGTTTTGAAAGAATTTTCAAAAGAATTGCAGTCTAATGTAGAAAATTCTTATGAAAAGAAAGTATCAATTGACACCGTTTCACAGGATTATATTTTCATTAAAACAGACCTGATGTTTGATGTCAATAGCTCAACAGAATACCAGAAAGAGTCTGTGAAACGAAGGAAAGAAGATATTCGTCACAAGATACTCAAAATTTACAAGAATGGTTTGACAAAAAAAGTAAAAGTTTAGGAGAAGCAGAAAAAGATCATAACAAGAAGGATAATATTTCAATGAGAAATATTTTGGACGGCGATACAAATAAAGAAAACCAAATTGAAACGAAGGAATTAGAAGCAGTTAGTAAATCAACTGCTGAAAATGATACAAAATCAATAGACAACGTTGAACAAAATATATCATTAGAATCCATACAAAAAGCAAGAGATAATGCTTACAATAATGAACATTTGCTTATAGAAGAAGACCAAATGATGACAGCGAAAAATGCGTATGACACTACAGAATCAAAAACTTCAGCAGATCTTATGTCGAGAAATTTAGATGCTAATACACAAGAGAAGTCTTTAGAGAATAAAGATGACAAGAATCCATCTCCATCTATGTTAGATAGTAGTAAACGGAGCAGTCGTTATAATGTTGCTGCAAAGCCTGCTACTTCGCCAAAATTTGAAGAAATTGTTTATAATCAAACCAGACAATCAAACACAAATAAAATTTTGCGAAGCGCTTTAAAGACGAAATTAATCGAAGACAAGTCTGAAATAATTAATAAACAAAAGGCATCGGAAAATGTAGAAAATAAATTTGCCAAAGAAGAAAAAAGAGGTGTTAAACAAAAATCAATTTCAGATAGTGAAAACGAAACAACTGATAAGTTCGTCAACGAAGGGAAGTTCTTTTAACGAACACAGCTAGTGATAGCGATAGGTATAAATCTGTAGAAAATGATAATGCAGTAACGGGTGTAATAGCAACTGATGAAGCGAAACATAGAGGCAGACCTAGGAGATCGGATAAAGTCGAAGTTAAAGAAGATGAAAATACAAGTGTAAATTCCGTAACCGCGAGGAGAGACGTCAACGAGGGTCGTAAATCCCCGTTACGATTATAACAATCGACACCACGAATTGATCGATCCCCTGATTTCCGTTGAGATAATAGGGGTGATTGAGTTTGTATAACACTGTGATTCACTGAATTATAAATTATATATTTCCAACACTTAGATTACACTGACGTAGAGAAATAAATAGTTAACAACTTGTCGCACGAAGATGTGATAGATATGTACGCTAGAGCAGGGCTCTTATAATGGAAATTAATGTATTAATGGACTCAGCACTATAATATATTTAGGAGAGAAGATGTATGTTCGACAACACCGAGAACCGACAAAAGATTTTCGTGAAGTATGCGACTCTCGCGCTATGTATAGACTGCCGCGTTAGGCGTTAGTTTTTAGACTGACTGTCGCTCTTTTTCTAATACAGAAGAAAAGTTCGGTGTGGGTGTGCCCCTGTGCCTAAAGAACGCGGATTCGTTGTTCCCACTTTCGTTAGGAAAAGTGAGGGTAACGAACCGCGGTGTCGATTGGTCATGACCTGCACTACTGCTCGAAGGGATGAGTAGGAAGTCTCCTACCATCGTGGTGGATAGATGACTGTGTGCGTGAGGAAAACATAGCTTGTTTTATTAGAGGGCTATTCGGATTTTCCTAATGGGTGCATACCCGCTTTCTCCGTGTTTTAAGTACGCCTAATAAACCCAAGGACCTCTCTAAAAACCGACTGTGTTTCGAGAATATTTTTAAGCTTTAGAAATTCTTCAAGACAAACGGATTGAAGACACATGGCGAAACAATACAGGGAAGTGAAAGTTATGGTGGGTCCTTAGGTTTATTGAGGGTCGAAGTGACGTTACGCAGGCCGGTTGTTGTCCGGTGGCGCGAGCTGGCGCGGGCTGGCGTGCAGATGTTTTAGGCGGCGTAACAACAAGGAAGATCCTAGAAAATGAGAAAGCTGGATTAGAAGAACGAAGAAAACTCGAAGAAGATACAGAAGAAGAAACTACAGAGACAGAAGTCAATTCAAAAGGTATATTAAATAATAAGTGCGATTTACTTGATACCGAAAGAGCTATTGAAATTAATGATACGGTTCAAGATATTAAATTTACTGAAGGTAGAAGCCGCACTCAAAATGATATGGAAGATGTAGTAGAAGATTCACAAGAATTATCTAATAAAAGTAAGTTATCAGAAATAAGGATTGCACTTAACAAAATTGAATATACAAAAACTATTTTACGGAATAAAAAGAATTCATTAGAAAGAGAAAGAGGAGTAAGGGAAAAGAAGAAAATGTACAGACAGAAATTATTTCAAAAAATATATCAGATGATAAATGTGATTTGCTTTAGAAAATAAAAAATATTATCCACAACCTACATTAGGAATTTATCTATTTTAGTGAGGAGAAAGAGAAAGGATAGAGGAGTTGATCAATAGACTGTGGATTTTGAAGCGTTTATGAAAAACTTACAATTTTAATAAAATATTCAATGTAAAGTCTTTGTTATAATATTCAGATATATAGATGAAAAAAAAACTGAATTTGCATAATTACTCATGGCTTATTGATCAATCATGCGACTCGTTCAGAGGTAACTCGAGTTGTAAAGGCGACAATTTATTAAAAATGGTATATCTGACGTACGATGCATTTGCTCGTGTTAAACTATTTAAATAAGTATAAAAATCACGCGAAAAAAAAATCTACTGAAAATAATGTTGAACTAGTTAATAATAATAAATCATATAGTGAAACACAAACCTTAAATCAAGATTTTAAGTTCAAAAAAAAAAAAGAAAAAAAAAGAAGAAAGAAGTTGATAAAATGACAGCAACATGTAGCAGCAGGCGAGAGAAAATAAGCCAAATTTCTAAAAGAAGAAACGATGCTCAAGAACTCGGAATTTCTCGAGTGGATATGCTAAACAACGAATTTAATGAACAGTTGAAAGAACGTGAAACAGCAATAGAAGACTTACATCAAATGTTAAAGCATCAATCGGAAATTCATAAAGTTACCTTAAATGAAACAAGTTTGAAAATAGGAGAACTGCAGAGTGCAGTGTATCAATGTGCACTAAAAATGCAAGCAACGTGACGATTACTTTTAGAACACCACAAGCACCACGAAAACACAATCAAGACCAAACAAGATCAAGTTCAAAAGTGAAGTTACGTGAGCTTATTACTGCTAACGACCAAAAATTGAATTACGATCCCGAGCATCAACTCGCTGATCTTCAAGTAGAATGTTCCGACAAAGACAGGACGACACAAGAGTTCGAGAAACACATAGAGGACATGAAGGAGGAAGTGCAAAAATTAGAATTGCAACTCGACGAGTTACAAAAAAAAGAAAAACACACACGCACGTAAAAAGAGTTCAATCTTTTGGAATACAAATTGAAGAACTAACAATAAAATTAGAAGAAATAACACAGAAGAAATAAGTCACAAATATGAAATTGCCTGATGGCTGATGTTGATCGTTGACGTTTATAGTGAAAGAATTCCGTCAACGGCGCCATCTGGATCCTTGTTGAAAAATTAAACTAGCCGCAATAGCACCATTACGCTCATCACCCAGAGTAGCGTTTGTCGCTGAGTCGAGGAGCTGGAGGATTTCTTATACTCAAGGACATAAATTTTACCACTTCCGGTAATGTTCTTTACGTGGTCCAGGCATTCGAAATCACAACATCGTTTTCCAAGACGAAATTTTCTGCATGGCTGTAGTAAAAAGAAATCGATCAATTGTACAGATCAATCGTCACTCGACTGCTCGAGAATTCAGATCATCCAGAGATTAGAATAGAGACGTGGAAAAATGTAGTGCGATCATCGCAGTGGGAGGAAATAGGGGGATAGGGACCAAATGAATGAACGAGATGTTAGGGACAACTGACGATAAGTTCTTCTTTTGTCGAGAATTGCATGTTTGTGAATGGTTTGTGGGTGGTTAGGTGGAGAGAATTGAAGAGTTTGGAGGTGACTGGAGGAGTGTTTTGGGCAAGGTAGATTGCAGAATGGTTGCGGTAGCATTGTGTTAATTATGGGTTTGTACATGTAATCTTTGTATGTATCACTACATACGACCTAACGTATATTTTTAATAATACATCAGAGTTTTAGTTATTTCATAGCTATGAATTTTATACTCTATAATCTTGACGTTTTATTTCACAGAAGCGTTTGAATATCCATAAAAATTAAATGAACCAATGTATTCATTATCTTATAGAGAAGATATATTATTTTTAATTATGTTCCAATTATTTATCATGATCCTGATTTCCTTATTCTGAAAATTTGAAAGGAAGTTTTGTAGTTTGATACTTTCAGCGACAAAGGGTCAATATTGCTTTAGTATATTTCGTCACATATACATGTATATCTATATATCCACCGAAAATGCGCTCTTGTAGACAAACGCTCGATTCGCGTCATAGCTTTTAAAGCTTGTCGCATCTCAATCCGTTGGAAAAAGTTTTTCCTGTAGCATATTTTATTTTTACGAACCAACAAGGTCTTTGTTTATTTCCTTCTTCTTTTTGCTCCAATTCCCCCATTGTTTTTTCAAGGATAGTATTTCAGAGCCATTAGTCAAGTTCATTGTAACAATAAACGTACGTTTCGGAAACATTTTGTGCTGTGAAACAGAATACACTAAAGTTTGAAGGTCACATCGATTTTCGAAAGTTTATAAATGGAGGTGTATGACAGTATCACCAGCTGTTGCTGTCCCCAAGCGCCAAAATACGTTCTGACTACTATTTTATGTATCTCACAGAAGTATGTCTTCATTCATCATCTCCCATGCCATCCACCAACGTGTTCTTAACATGTTATCTCCTAGTAAAATATTGATGTTGAGTCAGATATCCAACTGAATAATCTTTTCGGTGTCTACTATAAGACATTTAAAACCAAGGCTCGTACACACGTGTGCTTATACGTCAGATGTAATACTTAACACGAAACCTGCTTATATTAATATTAAATTTATGCATAGTAGGATGTTCGACCTTTGTAAAAATGAAATTATAATACATACAGTTTCACCGTGGAAAAGTGAATCTTTCTAGCATGTCCACGCAAATGCAGGGAGGGGAGGACTGTGCATGCACCAAACAACTTTACGTTCGTAATTTTTCACACAAATGTACAACTGTAGGGAAAAAATTATCTCTGATTTTTCGGATGTTAGGAATCGACAATATCGCATAACGGAATGCTGTGTTCTACGTATTCTATTTTTGTTACGAAAGTGGTACAAACGAAGTCCACATAAGAATAGTACAACAAAATCGGTTGAGGTTAGGTTATCGTGCAGATATCGCGGCTTTTGCATTGGAAATCACGCAACTGTTAGTCTCGTCGTTCCTTGTAAACGAAAGAAAGGTATTGTAATCGGTCGGAATTAACATAAAACTCGTCGCATGCGACCATATGGCCTGAATGTTGAATAAACGAGAGTAGAGCGCGAGCTATGTGATTCTAACCGTTTAGGCGGAAACTAATGATTGTAACCAGAGCCGAGATATATGCCAATATTACTTTGCTCGACAAAGCGTATAAGATGAGGAGAGAATCGCGATAAGGTAGAACAAGAGACAGATATTCTCTACGTAAAGCAAGTCTGTCAACTAGATTGAAATCCTATAGCTATAACTACAGTGAATCCATATTCTGGCGAATTGTCTTTTCACAAATGAAGCTTCTGAAGAACGGAATTGATACAATAACTACTGTTCATTCATAACTACTGTTGTAAGAATCTATATATTTGTCTATCTATATCTATATATATCGATCTATATATATTTGTCAGAATGTCATTTTATCAAAAAACCCATCCTCTGTAATCATAGTTTAACGAAGCATAATTAATAGAAGAGGTAGAGCGTAAAGTGGAGATGATTTAATCACAGTTAAGTAGATAAATCTCTATATTAGTCTCTTTAATTAAAATGTCCTACGTTTTATTTGCGTCATTTTTTTCCTTCATCCAATTTAAAATGTTTAAATAACAATAGCCTATACAATATAATTTTATGTAAAAAAATTGATTATACCATGTTTATTACAGATATTTAACATTTTTGTGTACATACAAAATTTTAATTATACCTCGCTTGAGAACAAAAATTCTATTTATTTTCCTAACATGTACTAATAATTATTGATCAAACTAGAAAAAGCTGGAGGAGATTACTTAGGAAGATTACTTAGCATCTTATATTCCTGGCAAGGCTCGAACGTTTTATCTTCCTTTAGATTTTCCTAAGTTTCCATTTCTCTGACTTGCTATTTTAGTTAGCTTAGTATACGTGCTATACATAGGTATGTATATTGTCATGATCGCGACAGTCTTGAGTTACCCACGCTTTATCCTCTGTAAACTATTTATAAAAGAAGAACAAATTACATGTTAGAACTTTCATTCAATTTACCAATACAAATAATTTTAAACAAGAAAAAAGACCTAATGCAGTGGTTTCAACTTAAACATATCCAACAGTTATTTACGAATAAATAGTATAAATCTTTTAGCAACATGAAATTCGCGATATTTATTCAAATATTTATATTTACAGTGCGCCATCAGCAAAGAAAACGTGTTTATCGAAACGTGCGCTATCGACTTTATGCTTTTGCCACGCAAACAGGGAAATTGCAACTCAAAATTGAATTCGCACTGCAAAGCGTCGACGTTACGACATAAATTACATACTTCAAAAACACCGAAGGTATCACACGGAATCAGAGAGATTCTATGAGAAGTTAAACGCATAGTCACCCTATTGGGAATAGGATTGCTTTGATTCGAGCTCAAACATAGGGAAAGCTGAAAGAATCTTTTGCGGATTTTCCTTCTTCTCTACGTTGGATTTTATACAAAACGACTTTAACCTTTTCAAGGAAATACGGAAATAAGGATTTTAGATAGAGAGATTTATCTGGAAGGAAATGGATAGAAAACGTAGAACCAGTTCTTGTTGGTTGAAAGATTTTTTCTCTTCGCAGAGATTCAAGCTTTAAAGAACGATCAAATATGTGCGCAGCTGACTTACGCGTGAAGTTATTATTAAAAAAAATTGTTGCATTTAAAAGGATAAATATTAATTTAAATTTAAAAAAATTGTTAGTTCAATTATCATGTTCAATTTAAATTTAAAAAAATTGTTAGTTCAATTATCATAAGTTTAAAGATATGTAGATATTGTATTCACATATCGAAAATCAGACAGCAATATTAATTAACACACCTAGTCAAACGCACACGTACTTTAAAACCGTGCTTTAAAATCGATATTCGCTGAAACAATACATCGCTCTGCGCTTCCAATTTGTTTTCGCACGAAGAATCAGTCCACTCATTGTTACCGTCACCATCTCTACCGTAATCTATATTACTCGAATAAATTCTATATCTTGATTGGAAAATCACATATTTTAACGAACTTCCTTATTTTTTGTTTTTTATGACTTTAATTGGCAATTTCCATAATGTTCTATAACTTGACAATAGACTGATAATATTTCAGGATATATATACATACATCATGTTTTTGAGGATTCTGTAGTAAAATAATTATAGGAAAAACAAACTATTTAAGAAAAAATTACCACCTTCGAGTAATAAATTATAGAAGGTTACCAATGTAATTTAAAACTTAAAACTTAAAAATAATCTATTACACGTAACAAAGAAAAAGATTTCTTCGCAAACGGTAACTCGAAAATTACAGCCATTGCTGTAGAAACATAGTTTTACAGGGAGAAGAATTTCGCTAGAAACTCTCGACGATGTCACATCAAGCGAAAATTCAATAAAGCGATTACTAACCATACTACCAGCGGCAATCGTGTTACGGCAATTCGTAAATAAGTTAGTCTTCTATTTGCAGAAACGTCTCTGGCAATATCGTCACACTCTTGATTACGTCGGCGCTATCAAATGGTCTTTGGAAGAAAGTTTTCCATTATCTACTTTTGCCCATGGCGTCGTTCCAACAAATGAATTCGAGTTCTGAATCGCTTTGTCTCGTATTACGATTTTATAACGGTGTTTCTTTAAACTTTAAACGATCGTAATAAATGTATTTACGGACGATGACTGATATCTGGTCTGTCTTAAAGTTTCAACTAATTAGTGCCCCGTTACTTTGGACGTTATGAAATGTTGTATAACCAAAGACTTATCTTCTCTTTTGGTAGTTGCATAAAAGAAGACTGAGCCATTGAAACGCTCGAATAGATTAGCTGATTCGCTTAACGTATTTTTACTTCCGACGAGCTAAACACAAGAGCAGAAAGCACATAAGGAATAATACAGAAACGTCAAACGTATACAGAAATATATTTCGTAAAAGCATTAGTACGTAACATGTCTTTATAATTCTATTTATGTATAGTAAAATGGCTTGTATCCATTTTCATGAATTATAACTGACATTTCAAAGCATTCATGTAGATATGTAACTCTCGTTAATTAATAATTTAACAATGCGTCATGAAACGTATCATTTTCGTTTCTCCTTTGTTTCGTTATACACAGGAACGAATTTGTAAATAAAGATGTATAATCAACGATAACATATGACAGCGAGTATAATAACTGTCAGCAAGGGAAGAGGCCGGTAAAATGATTGTGGTTGATTTCAGTGTATCGGTAAATAAGCTTTGACAGACGTTGCCGGGGGACTCGGTGTCGGTGAAACCGCGTCGATGAAATGATTGTCAGTAATTTAAAGATAACCCAATTTATTGATCTGTCTCCCCTTCCTGGCGTTGTACGTCTCTCTATAAAACATATTCT
>NW_022883750.1:0-77965 GCF_011952255.1 Bombus vosnesenskii
AATAGAAATTCAAACTATTGTCGTTGTTTAACTCGCATGGGACTATAAGCTCGAATTGGACTTAAACGTTACGATCGTCGAGAATAAGTACTATATGTACCCTGTACGACGGGCAGAGAATCTTAAGTTATTAACGGCAATTCCTTTGTGCATAATTCAGGTTTATTAACAACCTGTAATGGATAATCATCGATGAACTCTTTTTGAATAAAGTTCACATTTATAAAGCAAACACTATAAAATACGACAGGACAATTGTAATCGATAAATAACATTTTATTAGGATATTATAAGAAGCTAAGATATCGAGGTACATTAAAATTGAGTCCGCTGCGACCCTCATGACATTTAAAATCCTACGCGTATATTGAGTAAAGTTGTTATATTAAATATAATCATATTAAATACAAGCTCGTCCGCTGGATTCCCAAATTATTTGGTTAAATACTTTGAATACGAGAATACCGAGTGTTAACAGTAGTAAATCCTCTATATGGTATGTTTACTTTGCTATCTTGAATAGGTAAATAACATTTCACTTTAACGCATTTAACCAATATTAACATTTAACATTTAACCAATATTATACGCATATGCACATAATGTTACTGTTACATATAATGATATATACGTAGATATACACGTTAATTAAATCCTCTATATGGTATTTTTATATCAGTATCGTAAACATTGTAAACCGGAAATCTTTTATTACACACGTACATATACAGTCAATATTATTGTTACATATAGTGATACATACGTTGATCCACACATTAATTAAATCCTCTATATAGTATTTTTAATTTGCTATCTTGAATAGATAAATAATCTCGAATATAGACATACAGGTACACTTACGTTGATATACACCTTTGTACATTTGTTTTGCCATTTTGTTTCGCCTTTCAGGAACGATATGTTTGGAAATGATATGATATTGAAAACAAATAGGCCATTAAACGAGAATGGATGGATTCAAACGGAATTAAGTGATCTCAATTCCACAGCTTTGGCGGCTGAACGTGTTTTCCTTTCGAACGGTTTGCTCGCGTCAAATGGTGCAAATTTCAACAAGTACCCACGTGTTTACTATTAAATTCATTTATTTCTTTTTTATTTATTTATTTATTATCTTTTTGGCTCGGTTATCTTCGACGCATTTTGCGTATTTCTTGAGCAATTTTTAAGGTATTATTTCCTATATTATTGAAGAAAGTAATGATTTTTAGATTACCAATAAAAGGTGGATTTAAATTTTATACAAATTGGCATACATTGGCAATTGGCATAATTTAAGGAAATTGGCATACTGAGATGACAAATTACTGACATTCCTTTAGTATGTTATGGAAAATTTGTAAAGGTTTAAAAATTGTTGGAACACTTTGCATGGAATATATATTCTATATAGAATACGAATTCTTTCTCTTTATAAAATAAGGCGTTTCAATTTGAATTCATTAAATGTTGTCTTAAATATTCAATTTGAAAATTCTTTGGAGAAAATCGAAGAAGATGTAGAACTATTTTTTAATCGATAAACGCTTCAAGAATTGAGAACCACTGACCTAGGGGAACTTGATTAATCGAGGGATACGAATAGTTCCATGATATTGCAGAAGCCATTTACTGCGTTCCCCTAATATGATTACATCGATAAAAGAGAGGTCACTACTTCTTCGCCATATTTCATACGTAAAAATAAAAATGTTATATCAAAGCAAAAAAAGGAGTCACTTTTTTTTTTTTTTTGGACCAGATCGCCATGTCATTAAATCGAGCACAATAATTAAATTAGAAAATTGAGACACCGATTAACACGAAACAGCCACCGTCAACCGAATCTTATGGACGTCTTACAGATTAGAGCGTTTCATTTACTTGAAGCAAAACGAGGATTAACTCGTAGCAACTGAGCAGTAGCTCAGTGCCGAACATTTATCTTCGTTCTCGCCAGTACGGGGAGTACAAAAAGGCGATTTGCGAAGTCAAATTTGTGCATCAAATTGAGCGGCTTTTTCAAAAAATCGAAATTCGAAATGTTGTTAAATACGACTTATTCGGAGACAATGAGGCGAAAATGATTATAAGATTCCATGAAAATATTATGTTAGATGAAAGCTGTTGGTGCCTATTAGTATGGTCCTTCTGTAGTATACACACGTATAATAGAATAATAATAATTTACTACGAGTAAAAGAAACATTTATACGTATCCATAGGGCTTTCGATTTATGAAAATTGAAAAGAAGATATATTCCATTTGGTCGTCGATTCTATTTAAATTCGTTAGTATTCGTTCCAGTCACGTCATTAATAAAACATTTTTATTGATAAGCTACCTAACAAAAAGACCTTTTTGTCACCCCAAATTGCTTCAAAAGGAAATCCCTTGTCAAACAAACCATGTTCCTTGTACGAAAATCTAAAAAGGATTTTCCAAGAAGATGTATTCAGTAAACCGTGGCTTGTGACTGGTGAGTTTGAAAAGAGTTGTTGAAAGTTAATATTCGACCAAGCTCTTGTGACATCAATCACATCTCAACCTACATCAGTGATAATACATCGACACCCGACCTTCGGACACTTTTGGACACATCACCACCTTATCATCATAGCATACACCAAGGCTGTGACGCACCTCCGTCCACATCAGAGATAGGATATGGACCCCCGACCTTCGGACACTTTTCTACATCATAACCTACACCTTTTTTTTTTTTTCGTGGAGAAATCCTCACGGATACCCGCTAGCGGGTAGTGTCGGACTCTTACCGACTAAAACTCCACGGTGGCCTGTCCTGACGCCTGAGTCGAGATGCACCCGGGATCTCTCCCGAATTACTACCGGTTACCCCCGGGCGTCTATCTCTCCTTTCGTCGAAGGGAGGCGTCCTGCTCTTCTTGGACCGCTAGGGGGGACCACGCCCCCTAGCGCCTCGCTCCTGCTGCGTCATCCTGGGGACCCCGTCCCCTGACGCCTCTTCCTGGTTCTTCGCGCTTCTACGGTGGCCGCGGCGGCGCCGGTGGCGGCGTCGCGCCCCTGTGGCGCGTTGTGTTCCTCGGGTGCTGCGATGTCCTGGACGGATCGCGGGCTCGTTCCCGGTTTCTTTCTGCCCGCTCCTTCGCCAGCATGACCTGCTCGCAGTAAGTGCGGATGGCGGCGAACTCCTGGCGCCCTCTGAGCATGGCCGCGACGACCGCTTCGGGGGCTAAGCTCTCGCCGATTTCGAGTCGTAGGACGCGTCGTGGTTCCGCCCGCGCCGGACAGAACTCCAGCGTGTGTTGCGCCGTGTCCTCCTCTTCCTCGCAGTGGTGACAGATGGACGTCGCCTCTCGCCGAATCCTTAGCAGGTACTCGCCGAATACTCCGTGGCCGGTGAGCACCTGCGTCATCCTGAAGGTCAGCGGCGCTCCGCCTCGATCCCTCCAGGCCTCCCAGTTGGGAAGCACGGCGCGAACGGCCCGGTGCGGCCGCACGGCGTCCTCCTGGATCAGCTGCGAGCGCCATCGTTCCCATGTCTCCTTCCTCGCCTCCTCCCGGATGTTCGGGGCCGGCTGGCTGGCGGTCGATGGCGTCGGGCTCCTCTGGTGTTCGTATACGCGTTCGAGCGCCAGGACTTGCAGCTCGAACGGAGGGGACGCCGCCAGCACGGTCGCCGACGCGTACGACGTCGTCCTGTAGCCTCTCGCTATGCGGATGGCGGTCGTCCTCTGCAGCCTCCGCAGCAGTGTCAGGCTGCGGCGACTGGCCGTCAAGCTTCTGGCCCAGACGGGTGGCCCGTAGAGGACTCGGGACCGAACTACTCCCTCGTAGAGTCGGCGGACTCTCGATCCTGCTCCGCCGATGTTCGGTAGGAGGCCGCACAAGGCGTTGGCTGCGGCCGTCGCCTTCGGGACGAAGGTCCGCCTCTTCTCCGCCGATGTTCACCGACAGTCCGGGAGGAGATGTTCCTCTTCGTCGCTGGTCGAAGAACCACAGTGCCTCGCATTTGGTCGGCGACACCGTCAGGCCGAGCCTCCGAATGGCGCGTACCGCGCACGCCACGGCGTCCTCCGTGCGATTCGCCGTGTCGTGCCACCACCGTCCCCCGGCCAGGACCAGGGTATCGTCGGCGTAGCACACCATGCCTGCTCCCGGGGGCATCGGACATCGGAGGACGGAGTCGTAGGCCGTGATCCAGAGTATCGGTCCCAACACCGACCCCTGCGGAACGCCGCGCTCGATCCGTCTTCTTTCCTCCCCGTTCTTCCCGGCGTAGACGATGTATCTGTCGGTCAGGTACGCTCGGATGATCCCTACTAGGTACGCCGGGACCTTGAAGTGTCGCAGGGCTTCCACGATCCTGGCTCAGGGGATCGAGTTGAAGGCGTTGGTGACGTCGAGCGATGCCGCCACCGCCACCCCTTCTCGGGAGACTTTGTCCTCGGCCATGGTCTTCAGCCTCTTCACCGCGTCCACGGTCGAGCGGCCGCGGCGGAATCCGTATTGGCTGTCGTGCCATCCGGGCGTCCTCTCGGTCATGTGGGCCTCCAGCCGGGCGGCGATGATCCTTTCGAGCATCTTGCCCACCTCGTCCAGCAGGCATATCGGCCTGTACGCGGACGGCGAGTCCGGCGGGCGGCCCTCTTTCCGCAGCAGGACCAGCCTGGCCGTCCGCCATGTCCGGGGCTAGGTGTCCTCCTCCAGGCATCTGGTGAACAGGTGTCGCAGGCGGGGAGCCATGGTGACGATCGACTCCACCCACGCTCTGCCAGGTATTCCGTCGGGGCCCGGCGCCACGTCGCGGGATGCCGTCCTCCTGGCTGCTTCGAAGAGTTCTTCGTCGGTCACTCGCAGTTCTTCGCTCCATCCCGTTGCGGTCGTCGTCGTCGCCGCCTCCTCGTCGTCGTCGACGGAGGGGGAGGGTGGCGCCGGTTGGCTCGCGTCCGTGTCTTCCGGCGGGAACAACGTCCCGATGACGTTGTCCAACAACGCCGGATCCATGTCCGAGGTCAGCGGGGGCGCCGAAGGTCGTAGCTTCTCCGTGACTATTTTGTAGGGCCGTCCCCACGGGTCGGATTCGACCTCCTCGATCAGTTCCGTCCAGCACCGAGCTTTCGCGGTCTTGATGTCCCGCTGAAGCGTGCGTCTCGCCTCTCTGTACTCCTCGCAGCAGCTGGAGATCTCTTCCTCGTCGCGCGTCAGTCTGCGACGACGGGCCCTTAGGAATCTTCTGCGGGCCCGAACGCAGTTCTCTCGCATCTCCGCGATCTCCGGAGTCCACCAGTACGTTCCCTGGTCGCGTCCACCCCCCGGGACGGAGCGTGGCATCGAGGCGTCGCACGCCGCGGTCATGTATCTTCGGAGCTCCTCCGCCTCCTCGTCGATGCTTCCCTGCTCGGTCGTCCGTCGGGCGTCCCAGCTCCAGGCGGACACGATCGTGGCCGCCCGTAGCATCTCCTTGTCCCTCTCCTTGAGACGCCATCGCGGTGGCGGGCGGCGACGGTTTTCTCCCGGTCGTCGTCGTCTCCCGGCGTCGTCTTCGGCCCCCAGGGCCACCTCCATCAGTATGTAGAGGTGATCGGACAGCGTTTCCACCCCCTCGGCCACTCTCCAGTCGTGAATTCGCCTGAGCAGCTCCGGGGTAGCCCACGTGATGTCCACTACCGAGGATCCTTTCCACGCCACGCAGGTGCTCGCCGAGCCCCTGTTCGCCAGCAGGAGCCCCAGACCCGCTGCCCAATCGGTGAGCATTCTTCCTCGGGAGTTGGTCCTGGGATTTCCCCATTGCGTCGAGTGGGCGTTGAAGTCCCCGAGGACGAGTACCTGGCGGGGGAGGCATCTTCCGATGCACTCGCCGACTCGATCCACGAAGTCCCCGTACGCGGCCAGGTCGATGTTCGGGGAGACGTATACCGCCACCACCGCTGCTCCCCGCCACTCGACCGCGACGAAGCCGCTGCCACGGTCCAGCAGGACGCCCGAGGCTGACGTCCACGTTATCCCCGCGGATCCGTCCAGGTCCCCGATCCAGTTGGGCGAGTCGGGAATGCGATGCGGTTCGGCCACCGCCGCCAGGGTGACCTCGTTCTCCCGGATGGTCTGGAGGAGCAGATCTTGCGCTCTTCTCGACCTACCGAGGTTGCATTGCAGCAGGCGCTTGAATTATGCGGTCACCTCCATGGCCTCCTCCCGGCCATCCGCCGCTGCTGGTTCGGCGGCGCTTCCTGGTGTCCCTTCCGCGGCTGCTGCTGCTGCTGGTTGGCGGATCGGTCTCTTCCTCTTGACTTTCGGGGGGGGGGTGCATGCCTCTCCGCCCATCCTGTGATTCGCGGGCGCCCCGAGCGACTCGCACAGGGAGCATGGGAGCGGACGCGGGACAGTCTCTGGCGCGGTGTCCGCTCCCGCCGCACCTGTAGCACAGGTGTCCTCGGTCTTCGCCGGATACGCAGGTGGCGCGTACGTGCCCCAGTTCCAGGCACCTGAAGCACTGCAACGGCCGCTTCGGGATGGCCCTTATCCTCGCGGTTGACCAGCCCAGGGCTATCTTCTCCGCCTGGGCCAGCTTGCGGGCTCCTGCTGCCGGACACTTGATCCATGCCGACTCGAGGCCGCCTCTGGTGGCGCCGATCTCGCCCACCTGCACCTCCGCGCTGCCGCATCCTGCCGCTGAGACCAGTGCTCTTCGCAACTCCTCCTTCTTGACCGAGATGTCTATCCCGGTCACGCGTAGCTCCGCCATCCTGGTCGGTGTGGCGATTCTCACCGCCGTCGGGTCCAGCGTCTCGGCCAGACGCGTCGCCAGTAGCGTCGCCTTTCCCCTGTCCTTGTTTCCGGGGACTTGGATTATGATGGCACCCGTCATCGCCTTCTTCATCTCTAAGCGCTCCATGCCGAGCTCCGATAGCGGGATCCTCGTTCTGGCTGCTTCCAGGGCGTCGGCGTACGACATCCTCGCTCCCTCGTTCAACGTCAGGGTCACCGCGGATGTTCGCGGCGCGCGAGGGGGCGTTACCGCCTTGGGTGTCCGCGGTGGTCCTTTCTGCGTTGCGGGGGCGCTCGCTTTCGGTGCGCCTGTAGTCCTGCCGGGCTGGGGCTGCTGCCGTTGTGCTCGCGTTGGTGGTGGCGCGGTCGATCCTTTTCTCGCCGCCTCTCCTCCGACGGCGGCGGCTGCTGTCTTCGTCCCGTTCGTCTTCTTCCCCCTTCTCCTTCTTTTCTTCTTCGTCTCTGCCAGTTCCCATCCCCCGTCCTCCTGCTCCCTTGGGGGCGACGTCGTTTGGGCAGCGCGGGGATCGACGGAGCGGTCCTTGCTCGGTCGTGCTTCGGGGGTGTGTTACAATCGTGTGCCCCCGAATCGTTCCTCCACGGTCCTGAGAATGGAAGGTCCTAGTTCTCGGACTACTCTTTCCAGGGCGTCTAGACGCGTCCTGTCGTTTCCCCCTTCCCGCGGAGGACGGACGTATTCGGGCGTCGCGTCGGTGCATCGCGGGCACTCGTGGACGCGTGCAGCCAGTCTCCTCAGTTCCTGGCGGAGGGCTGCGTTCTCCTCTTCCAGCACGGACAGCCTCGTGTCGGTGTCTCGCGCTGGCCTCGTCCTCCTCGAGGATTCCGTGTTCCAGGCGGCGGTGATGTAGCTCGCCGCGTTCTTCAGGGATCTGATGTAGGTCCCCTTGAGGTTTGACGACGTCGTCGCGACGTGCATTATCTCGGACACGTGCATCGTCAGGCCCGCGCTGATGTCCGCTGGGGAGCTCGTCCTCATCTGCGCCTCCAACTCTTCGGACACCTCCGGGGTTGTTGCTGCTATTCTCCTCCTCTTACCCCTGGACGCCATCGAAGCCTGCGACGAGCGCGAGGCGATCGAGGCGACCGACTATCATAACCTACACCTAGCCCCTCAACATCCTAAAACCAAAACGTATATAAACCGAGACTTCACCCAGCTCGGGCAGTTCTTGTTCCTCTTCTAGTTGCTGTACTCATACAACCCCTATTCTCCGGTTCGGTGTTATTTTGTGTTTATAATAAAGTTTTATAAAGGAAAATAAGTAGTTGGGTTACGACTCAGCCTTCTTACTACCACCCAAGTACCAACTTTACGTGACATTTTGGCGATCCGTGCCAGGATCCATCAACTTCAAGAAAACGAAATTACGCATTTCGGCATACGTGCATCATTGAAGATTGAGGGATCAGCGGACCTCTGCAGATCAGCTCACTTTGCGTGAAAACGACTTCTACGGAAAGCGGACTACGGTCATCACCAAAATTGAAACTGGTCACGAAAAGAAGAATATTCAGGTAAAGAACTGGATTCTTTTAAATATTATCGTACTCGTCGCAATAGCTTCGCTAGTACAGACTCCAACAACAGTACAATAACCACTATGAGCAAAAAATCAGAAGACACATCTTCTGTTAGCCCTATGGCTACTGGTGTGGATCCAAGTATTCGGGCCATACTAGACGCTATGCAGAAGCAGAACGAAATCAAGTTAAGAAAACTGTTAAAGGAGACTATTAAAGCAGCGACTAGTCGGAGTTATCAGGGTAGTTTAGTTTCTAATAATTTGAACAAAAGCTTGGAGAAAACAGACGTTACTGTAGGAAATGAAGAAATGGTTTTGAAAGAATTTTCAAAAGAATTGCAGTCTAATGTAGAAAATTCTTATGAAAAGAAAGTATCAATTGACACCGTTTCACAGGATTATATTTTCATTAAAACAGACCTGATGTTTGATGTCAATAGCTCAACAGAATACCAGAAAGAGTCTGTGAAACGAAGGAAAGAAGATATTCGTCACAAGATACTCAAAATTTACAAGAATGGTTTGACAAAAAAAGTAAAAGTTTAGGAGAAGCAGAAAAAGATCATAACAAGAAGGATAATATTTCAATGAGAAATATTTTGGACGGCGATACAAATAAAGAAAACCAAATTGAAACGAAGGAATTAGAAGCAGTTAGTAAATCAACTGCTGAAAATGATACAAAATCAATAGACAACGTTGAACAAAATATATCATTAGAATCCATACAAAAAGCAAGAGATAATGCTTACAATAATGAACATTTGCTTATAGAAGAAGACCAAATGATGACAGCGAAAAATGCGTATGACACTACAGAATCAAAAACTTCAGCAGATCTTATGTCGAGAAATTTAGATGCTAATACACAAGAGAAGTCTTTAGAGAATAAAGATGACAAGAATCCATCTCCATCTATGTTAGATAGTAGTAAACGGAGCAGTCGTTATAATGTTGCTGCAAAGCCTGCTACTTCGCCAAAATTTGAAGAAATTGTTTATAATCAAACCAGACAATCAAACACAAATAAAATTTTGCGAAGCGCTTTAAAGACGAAATTAATCGAAGACAAGTCTGAAATAATTAATAAACAAAAGGCATCGGAAAATGTAGAAAATAAATTTGCCAAAGAAGAAAAAAGAGGTGTTAAACAAAAATCAATTTCAGATAGTGAAAACGAAACAACTGATAAGTTCGTCAACGAAGGGAAGTTCTTTTAACGAACACAGCTAGTGATAGCGATAGGTATAAATCTGTAGAAAATGATAATGCAGTAACGGGTGTAATAGCAACTGATGAAGCGAAACATAGAGGCAGACCTAGGAGATCGGATAAAGTCGAAGTTAAAGAAGATGAAAATACAAGTGTAAATTCCGACCAATTGCGGGGAGACGTAACCGCGAGGAGAGACGTCAACGAGGGTCGTAAATCCCCGTTACGATTATAACAATCGACACCACGAATTGATCGATCCCCTGATTTCCGTTGAGATAATAGGGGTGATTGAGTTTGTATAACACTGTGATTCACTGAATTATAAATTATATATTTCCAACACTTAGATTACACTGACGTAGAGAAATAAATAGTTAACAACTTGTCGCACGAAGATGTGATAGATATGTACGCTAGAGCAGGGCTCTTATAATGGAAATTAATGTATTAATGGACTCAGCACTATAATATATTTAGGAGAGAAGATGTATGTTCGACAACACCGAGAACCGACAAAAGATTTTCGTGAAGTATGCGACTCTCGCGCTATGTATAGACTGCCGCGTTAGGCGTTAGTTTTTAGACTGACTGTCGCTCTTTTTCTAATACAGAAGAAAAGTTCGGTGTGGGTGTGCCCCTGTGCCTAAAGAACGCGGATTCGTTGTTCCCACTTTCGTTAGGAAAAGTGAGGGTAACGAACCGCGGTGTCGATTGGTCATGACCTGCACTACTGCTCGAAGGGATGAGTAGGAAGTCTCCTACCATCGTGGTGGATAGATGACTGTGTGCGTGAGGAAAACATAGCTTGTTTTATTAGAGGGCTATTCGGATTTTCCTAATGGGTGCATACCCGCTTTCTCCGTGTTTTAAGTACGCCTAATAAACCCAAGGACCTCTCTAAAAACCGACTGTGTTTCGAGAATATTTTTAAGCTTTAGAAATTCTTCAAGACAAACGGATTGAAGACACATGGCGAAACAATACAGGGAAGTGAAAGTTATGGTGGGTCCTTAGGTTTATTGAGGGTCGAAGTGACGTTACGCAGGCCGGTTGTTGTCCGGTGGCGCGAGCTGGCGCGGGCTGGCGTGCAGATGTTTTAGGCGGCGTAACAACAAGGAAGATCCTAGAAAATGAGAAAGGTGGATTAGAAGAACGAAGAAAACTCGAAGAAGATACAGAAGAAGAAACTACAGAGACAGAAGTCAATTCAAAAGGTATATTAAATAATAAGTGCGATTTACTTGATACCGAAAGAGCTATTGAAATTAATGATACGGTTCAAGATATTAAATTTACTGAAGGTAGAAGCCGCACTCAAAATGATATGGAAGATGTAGTAGAAGATTCACAAGAATTATCTAATAAAAGTAAGTTATCAGAAATAAGGATTGCACTTAACAAAATTGAATATACAAAAACTATTTTACGGAATAAAAAGAATTCATTAGAAAGAGAAAGAGGAGTAAGGGAAAAGAAGAAAATGTACAGACAGAAATTATTTCAAAAAATATATCAGATGATAAATGTGATTTGCTTTAGAAAATAAAAAATATTATCCACAACCTACATTAGGAATTTATCTATTTTAGTGAGGAGAAAGAGAAAGGATAGAGGAGTTGATCAATAGACTGTGGATTTTGAAGCGTTTATGAAAAACTTACAATTTTAATAAAATATTCAATGTAAAGTCTTTGTTATAATATTCAGATATATAGATGAAAAAAAAACTGAATTTGCATAATTACTCATGGCTTATTGATCAATCATGCGACTCGTTCAGAGGTAACTCGAGTTGTAAAGGCGACAATTTATTAAAAATGGTATATCTGACGTACGATGCATTTGCTCGTGTTAAACTATTTAAATAAGTATAAAAATCACGCGAAAAAAAAATCTACTGAAAATAATGTTGAACTAGTTAATAATAATAAATCATATAGTGAAACACAAACCTTAAATCAAGATTTTAAGTTCAAAAAAAAAAAAAGAAAAAAAAAGAAGAAAGAAGTTGATAAAATGACAGCAACATGTAGCAGCAGGCGAGAGAAAATAAGCCAAATTTCTAAAAGAAGAAACGATGCTCAAGAACTCGGAATTTCTCGAGTGGATATGCTAAACAACGAATTTAATGAACAGTTGAAAGAACGTGAAACAGCAATAGAAGACTTACATCAAATGTTAAAGCATCAATCGGAAATTCATAAAGTTACCTTAAATGAAACAAGTTTGAAAATAGGAGAACTGCAGAGTGCAGTGTATCAATGTGCACTAAAAATGCAAGCAACGTGACGATTACTTTTAGAACACCACAAGCACCACGAAAACACAATCAAGACCAAACAAGATCAAGTTCAAAAGTGAAGTTACGTGAGCTTATTACTGCTAACGACCAAAAATTGAATTACGATCCCGAGCATCAACTCGCTGATCTTCAAGTAGAATGTTCCGACAAAGACAGGACGACACAAGAGTTCGAGAAACACATAGAGGACATGAAGGAGGAAGTGCAAAAATTAGAATTGCAACTCGACGAGTTACAAAAAAAAGAAAAACACACACGCACGTAAAAAGAGTTCAATCTTTTGGAATACAAATTGAAGAACTAACAATAAAATTAGAAGAAATAACACAGAAGAAATAAGTCACAAATATGAAATTGCCTGATGGCTGATGTTGATCGTTGACGTTTATAGTGAAAGAATTCCGTCAACGGCGCCATCTGGATCCTTGTTGAAAAATTAAACTAGCCGCAATAGCACCATTACGCTCATCACCCAGAGTAGCGTTTGTCGCTGAGTCGAGGAGCTGGAGGATTTCTTATACTCAAGGACATAAATTTTACCACTTCCGGTAATGTTCTTTACGTGGTCCAGGCATTCGAAATCACAACATCGTTTTCCAAGACGAAATTTTCTGCATGGCTGTAGTAAAAAGAAATCGATCAATTGTACAGATCAATCGTCACTCGACTGCTCGAGAATTCAGATCATCCAGAGATTAGAATAGAGACGTGGAAAAATGTAGTGCGATCATCGCAGTGGGAGGAAATAGGGGGATAGGGACCAAATGAATGAACGAGATGTTAGGGACAACTGACGATAAGTTCTTCTTTTGTCGAGAATTGCATGTTTGTGAATGGTTTGTGGGTGGTTAGGTGGAGAGAATTGAAGAGTTTGGAGGTGACTGGAGGAGTGTTTTGGGCAAGGTAGATTGCAGAATGGTTGCGGTAGCATTGTGTTAATTATGGGTTTGTACATGTAATCTTTGTATGTATCACTACATACGACCTAACGTATATTTTTAATAATACATCAGAGTTTTAGTTATTTCATAGCTATGAATTTTATACTCTATAATCTTGACGTTTTATTTCACAGAAGCGTTTGAATATCCATAAAAATTAAATGAACCAATGTATTCATTATCTTATAGAGAAGATATATTATTTTTAATTATGTTCCAATTATTTATCATGATCCTGATTTCCTTATTCTGAAAATTTGAAAGGAAGTTTTGTAGTTTGATACTTTCAGCGACAAAGGGTCAATATTGCTTTAGTATATTTCGTCACATATACATGTATATCTATATATCCACCGAAAATGCGCTCTTGTAGACAAACGCTCGATTCGCGTCATAGCTTTTAAAGCTTGTCGCATCTCAATCCGTTGGAAAAAGTTTTTCCTGTAGCATATTTTATTTTTACGAACCAACAAGGTCTTTGTTTATTTCCTTCTTCTTTTTGCTCCAATTCCCCCATTGTTTTTTCAAGGATAGTATTTCAGAGCCATTAGTCAAGTTCATTGTAACAATAAACGTACGTTTCGGAAACATTTTGTGCTGTGAAACAGAATACACTAAAGTTTGAAGGTCACATCGATTTTCGAAAGTTTATAAATGGAGGTGTATGACAGTATCACCAGCTGTTGCTGTCCCCAAGCGCCAAAATACGTTCTGACTACTATTTTATGTATCTCACAGAAGTATGTCTTCATTCATCATCTCCCATGCCATCCACCAACGTGTTCTTAACATGTTATCTCCTAGTAAAATATTGATGTTGAGTCAGATATCCAACTGAATAATCTTTTCGGTGTCTACTATAAGACATTTAAAACCAAGGCTCGTACACACGTGTGCTTATACGTCAGATGTAATACTTAACACGAAACCTGCTTATATTAATATTAAATTTATGCATAGTAGGATGTTCGACCTTTGTAAAAATGAAATTATAATACATACAGTTTCACCGTGGAAAAGTGAATCTTTCTAGCATGTCCACGCAAATGCAGAGGAGGGGAGGACTGTGCATGCACCAAACAACTTTACGTTCGTAATTTTTCACACAAATGTACAACTGTAGGGAAAAAATTATCTCTGATTTTTCAGATGTTAGGAATCGACAATATCGCATAACGGAATGCTGTGTTCTACGTATTCTATTTTTGTTACGAAAGTGGTACAAACGAAGTCCACATAAGAATAGTACAACAAAATCGGTTGAGGTTAGGTTATCGTGCAGATATCGCGGCTTTTGCATTGGAAATCACGCAACTGTTAGTCTCGTCGTTCCTTGTAAACGAAAGAAAGGTATTGTAATCGGTCGGAATTAACATAAAACTCGTCGCATGCGACCATATGGCCTGAATGTTGAATAAACGAGAGTAGAGCGCGAGCTATGTGATTCTAACCGTTTAGGCGGAAACTAATGATTGTAACCAGAGCCGAGATATATGCCAATATTACTTTGCTCGACAAAGCGTATAAGATGAGGAGAGAATCGCGATAAGGTAGAACAAGAGACAGATATTCTCTACGTAAAGCAAGTCTGTCAACTAGATTGAAATCCTATAGCTATAACTACAGTGAATCCATATTCTGGCGAATTGTCTTTTCACAAATGAAGCTTCTGAAGAACGGAATTGATACAATAACTACTGTTCATTCATAACTACTGTTGTAAGAATCTATATATTTGTCTATCTATATCTATATATATCGATCTATATATATTTGTCAGAATGTCATTTTATCAAAAAACCCATCCTCTGTAATCATAGTTTAACGAAGCATAATTAATAGAAGAGGTAGAGCGTTAAGTGGAGATGATTTAATCACAGTTAAGTAGATAAATCTCTATATTAGTCTCTTTAATTAAAATGTCCTACGTTTTATTTGCGTCATTTTTTTCCTTCATCCAATTTAAAATGTTTAAATAACAATAGCCTATACAATATAATTTTATGTAAAAAAATTGATTATACCATGTTTATTACAGATATTTAACATTTTTGTGTACATACAAAATTTAAATTATACCTCGCTTGAGAACAAAAATTCTATTTATTTTCCTAACATGTACTAATAATTATTGATCAAACTAGAAAAAGCTGGAGGAGATTACTTAGGAAGATTACTTAGCATCTTATATTCCTGGCAAGGCTCGAACGTTTTATCTTCCTTTAGATTTTCCTAAGTTTCCATTTCTCTGACTTGCTATTTTAGTTAGCTTAGTATACGTGCTATACATAGGTATGTATATTGTCATGATCGCGACAGTCTTGAGTTACCCACGCTTTATCCTCTGTAAACTATTTATAAAAGAAGAACAAATTACATGTTAGAACTTTCATTCAATTTACCAATACAAATAATTTTAAACAAGAAAAAAGACCTAATGCAGTGGTTTCAACTTAAACATATCCAACAGTTATTTACGAATAAATAGTATAAATCTTTTAGCAACATGAAATTCGCGATATTTATTCAAATATTTATATTTACAGTGCGCCATCAGCAAAGAAAACGTGTTTATCGAAACGTGCGCTATCGACTTTATGCTTTTGCCACGCAAACAGGGAAATTGCAACTCAAAATTGAATTCGCACTGCAAAGCGTCGACGTTACGACATAAATTACATACTTCAAAAACACCGAAGGTATCACACGGAATCAGAGAGATTCTATGAGAAGTTAAACGCATAGTCACCCTATTGGGAATAGGATTGCTTTGATTCGAGCTCAAACATAGGGAAAGCTGAAAGAATCTTTTGCGGATTTTCCTTCTTCTCTACGTTGGATTTTATACAAAACGACTTTAACCTTTTCAAGGAAATACGGAAATAAGGATTTTAGATAGAGAGATTTATCTGGAAGGAAATGGATAGAAAACGTAGAACCAGTTCTTGTTGGTTGAAAGATTTTTTCTCTTCGCAGAGATTCAAGCTTTAAAGAACGATCAAATATGTGCGCAGCTGACTTACGCGTGAAGTTATTATTAAAAAAAATTGTTGCATTTAAAAGGATAAATATTAATTTAAATTTAAAAAAATTGTTAGTTCAATTATCATGTTTAATTTAAATTTAAAAAAATTGTTAGTTCAATTATCATAAGTTTAAAGATATGTAGATATTGTATTTACATATCGAAAATCAGACAGCAATATTAATTAACACACCTAGTCAAACGCACACGTACTTTAAAACCGTGCTTTAAAATCGATATTCGCTGAAACAATACATCGCTCTGCGCTTCCAATTTGTTTTCGCACGAAGAATCAGTCCACTCATTGTTACCGTCACCATCTCTACCGTAATCTATATTACTCGAATAAATTCTATATCTTGATTGGAAAATCACATATTTTAACGAACTTCCTTATTTTTTGTTTTTTATGACTTTAATTGGCAATTTCCATAATGTTCTATAACTTGACAATAGACTGATAATATTTCAGGATATATATACATACATCATGTTTTTGAGGATTCTGTAGTAAAATAATTATAGGAAAAACAAACTATTTAAGAAAAAATTACCACCTTCGAGTAATAAATTATAGAAGGTTACCAATGTAATTTAAAACTTAAAACTTAAAAATAATCTATTACACGTAACAAAGAAAAAGATTTCTTCGCAAACGGTAACTCGAAAATTACAGCCATTGCTGTAGAAACATAGTTTTACAGGGAGAAGAATTTCGCTAGAAACTCTCGACGATGTCACATCAAGCGAAAATTCAATAAAGCGATTACTAACCATACTACCAGCGGCAATCGTGTTACGGCAATTCGTAAATAAGTTAGTCTTCTATTTGCAGAAACGTCTCTGGCAATATCGTCACACTCTTGATTACGTCGGCGCTATCAAATGGTCTTTGGAAGAAAGTTTTCCATTATCTACTTTTGCCCATGGCGTCGTTCCAACAAATGAATTCGAGTTCTGAATCGCTTTGTCTCGTATTACGATTTTATAACGGTGTTTCTTTAAACTTTAAACGATCGTAATAAATGTATTTACGGACGATGACTGATATCTGGTCTGTCTTAAAGTTTCAACTAATTAGTGCCCCGTTACTTTGGACGTTATGAAATGTTGTATAACCAAAGACTTATCTTCTCTTTTGGTAGTTGCATAAGAGAAGACTGAGCCATTGAAACGCTCGAATAGATTAGCTGATTCGCTTAACGTATTTTTACTTCCGACGAGCTAAACACAAGAGCAGAAAGCACATAAGGAATAATACAGAAACGTCAAACGTATACAGAAATATATTTCGTAAAAGCATTAGTACGTGACATGTCTTTATAATTCTATTTATGTATAGTAAAATGGCTTGTATCCATTTTCATGAATTATAACTGACATTTCAAAGCATTCATGTAGATATGTAACTCTCGTTAATTAATAATTTAACAATGCGTCATGAAACGTATCATTTTCGTTTCTTCCTTTGTTTCGTTATACACAGGAACGAATTTGTAAATAAAGATGTATAATCAACGATAACATATGGCGGCGAGTATAATAACTGTCAGCAAAGGAAGACGTCGGTAAAATGATTGTGGTTGATTTCAGTGTATCGGTAAATAAGCTTTGACAGACGTTGCCGGGGGACTCGGTGTCGGTGAAACCGCGTCGATGAAATGATTGTCAGTAATTTAAAGATAACCCAATTTATTGATCTGTCTCCCCTTCATGGCGTTGTACGTCTCTCTATAAAACATATTCTACCTCGGAGGGCTGAAAAATTTAACTTGGTCTCACTGGACTGGACTGTAAGTAAGAAAATTGAAATGCAAAATCCACGTGTGAGCGCAACGGTTTAGATGGAAAGTTCGATAGGACAATTATGTATATTAGCCCGAAAGAAAGCTCGTGGCTTCGCACGCAACACGTAATTTCCCTCGCTGAAATAATCCTATTACAACGATACGATTTAAAATTTTCCTTAACAGACCTCGCAATGTAATTCTTCATCTACAATTTTTTATTCGGCCTGAAACAAGAGACTTTCGAAGCCTTATAGAGTCTCGCGAATCTAAAAGTCAGGTTTCAACGTATTTTCGCGTCTTATTCTATAATACTGAAGACATTAAAGGTGTTAACGATTATTGTCTCACTATGTACGTACATCAAACGAGTACTTACGAAAGAGACGAATAGAAATGGAAACAGCCGAGAATAATTGAAGATAATTTGAATACGTTCCAGGCTATAATACAATTTCTCGTGAACCGTAATTGATTCGCAGAAGGGAATTGCTGCTTCTCACGACTAGCAAAGTGTTTCGCAAAAAAAAAAAAAGAGAAATGGTATCGGAAGGTGTTACGACCGTTCGCGGAGAGACGCGGTCGCGAGGAAAACGCGTCAGCGAGAGGCGTAACTTCTCGCTACGATTCGGTGAATCGACGCCGCGAAGTAGTCGTTCCCCTGTTTCGTTTAGGATAACAGAGGTGGTTGATATGAATATGACACAGTAGTAAGTTATATTTCACCGTTTATTCCACAACTTATAACGAGGATAGTTACACTGGTGCGTATGTACGCGATGAGTGAGTGACTGAGTGATCTGCGGGTGTGTATACCCGCTCGAAGGATGTTGACCGTTCGAAGGATGCAAAAACAGTACTCTTGGAAGACGATGCTGTCTCGGAGGAGAGCTAAGGATGAGTGTGTCTAGCGCACGGGACCATCGGATTGGTTGGTGCCGATGTTATTTAGGAGAGTGAGGGAATAGGCTTCGTTTTTAATTGGTTAAACGAAGGGCCTTAACCGCCCTCGAGAGAAAGTGGTTAGTGGGAGGAAAGTTGCAGCGTACGTGACAAAAACTGACTTTCCCTTGTTAAGCCGTGGTAGACAATAGTCGCTAGAAGTTCTTCCGGACCAGATGTTTGTTTCGTTTGGAGGACCTTTTCTAGGAAATCTATGTGATTTATGGAAGGTCCTTGAAATCATGGAAGATACGCTGCGAGTATGCGAAGACATCTGGTTGCCATATTGCCAGCGGTGTGTGGCCTCGGCTAGGTAGTGTTACGCGACGTAACAGAAGGATAGAAAAAAAGCGGTGGCTTACATCAAGCAATCTTCATGCCGATAATGCATTTATTATTCAGTTCGTTCATTTTCTATCGCGTAACAGACACTGGGATAACTGACAGAACGAGCGTATTAATCTTGCATCTCTCAACCTGACTTCTCCCGATGGAAAAATATTTACTGGTCTGGAATCGTGCATCGCTAATTAGTAAAAAAGTAATAAGCAAGAAAGCAATTATACTACCGGATTGGTATTTCTATTTTATTGGAGATTAATTAACCTGAGTAAACCAACAAAAACTTATCGAAAATCAATCGAAATTAAATCACCTTTTCAAACAGGCTATAAATAGCCAACTAATATTTGCAGTAATAAACTTCACTTTCGAATAAAGTATACGCTCTATAAATTGTAAATTGATAATTTCGTTATTATATCATTTTTCTTAGTCTAAACTGAATTCAGTGAAAAGAGCTTTCAATTGAATTACACACTTCATTAGTTTATGAATTATATTCGTTACCATACGTACAAAAGAAGGATGACTGGTTTAAAAATTCAAAGGGTAGAACCTCCAAGCTCACGATTGGAAACAGATTCAGTTCAATGGTTTAATTTGCCATTTAATTGAATTCTCTGACAATTTCAGCGAACTGTGGGCTTTAGAAGTGTCCAGCATTCAAAGGCAAGACCTCCTCCATCTTTCTCTTTCTTTCAGTTCCAACCTCAAGTAATTGACCTGTTAATTCGACGCTATATTTACATGCTCGCAAGGGATTCGGACGACTTCATTGCGTTAAATTCGCAATTTAGCAAACACGAATGTCTCAATCAATTTGTAGTTCGAAACAAATAAAAGATAATCAATTTTTCAAAATAACAATCGATATGTTCAATGCATTTGTCGATGCATTTGATCGTTATGTTCATTTAGCATTTTTATAATAAAAGCGTAGAACACATGTACATACACATAATATTCCATGAAATGATTTATACAGACTATGAGTCTCGTTTTATCATATTATAAAAGAATGAATTTTTCCCAATAAATGTAACTTCATACAAAATCTCGTTTAAAAAATTCAGTTTTTATTCTCATCAAATTAATTTAATATCGGAATATGTCATTTTAGTCGTTATAAAAATTTTATGTCAAAAAGCGTTCACAGATACATATATAAATAAATGTCCAATCCTATGCATTTATTTAAGCTGAAATCTGAACTTAAATATTTATTAACAATATTCTGACGAATATGTAATGAAAGATAAAAGCAGCTTTATTTTTTTTATAGGATGGCTCATGCTTTTTATTCATTTTATGTTTTTCGTTGTCAGCGCGTAACTACCTATCAGCCGCATGAATGCCAGGTTTTACTACTCAGAAGCGAAGAAGCGAAGAAGCAAATATACGTTACCTTGCATGGAAAAACGTTAGATACATATAAAAGTCATAACGTAGCTATTTACACATGGGGAATATTTATTTTCGTATGAAATATTTTTGCTTCTGAATTCTCATTATAAATGTACGTCCATTTCCTACGTTAAAGTACGTCTCTGCTTTGAAAACCTTCATTTAAATATAACGGTTAACAGAATATTATTAGAGAAATATTAAAACGAGACGCTAAAAGAACATTTTAATAAAGTACAAATGATTATTTGTTCTTTGTTAAATTGCACTGCTGTAACTCTAATTTTATTAAATTCAAAATGAATCATTTATAATATAAATTTTATTAATATATTATTAATATAAAATTAATTATATATTATTAATATATTATTAATATAAAATAATTATTAATATAAAATTTTATTCCGCAAAAATCATAAAGTTGAAAGTTAGGAACGAATAACAAATGAATAACCTAGTTTCATTAAAAGGCACGTGGTTAAGGTACGCCAATCCGCGTAATAACTTTGACACTCCAATTATTATAAAATATGTATCCTTAAGGGATTTTTTTGCGCGAATGCAAAATACTTTTCATACGTGCAACTGAATAAATGGGGCGTGATTTTCAATATTTCTTTTTGTAGAATTTATAACAAAGTAACTTTTTCACAAATGTTTTCGCTAACATTTTTACAACGTAAATGTCTTCTTTTGTAATTAATAATTTCAACATTTCTCTGAACAGTTTCGTTGCGATAAAAAAATATACAAAGATTATGACGTGCTTGTTTAAAAATATTTATACGGAACAAGACTTTGAATTTGTCAGACCAATCGTTCTAACGAACGAATAAATTAAACGACTCGTAACAAAAAATTATTCCTGTCCATGTTTCTCTTTGTAAAAGTAATTCAAGGCAAGTTAGATGAATCGCTGTGTACCCTATTCGCGTAGCATGTGCTTTAACGACCAGCGTGCAAGCGTTAACGGTGTGCTTTAGTTTCTCTCTGGTTGTGTTAAGTGTTTTAGTAATGAGCATATACTCACTACGGGTGGTTTGCATGAGATCACCTGGCACCACTTCGGCTTCGAATGATAGCAGATGCAGAGACTGCAAACCGCAGGTCCCGGCACAAGCATAAGACCATGTCGAATGGTTTCTCCTTGAAAGTCAGTACTGTTGTCGTCTATAGCATCTGAAGACGATTCTCAGCTTGAATATCTTTGCCATTCGACGGTCGTACGCGCAGTTACGTTAACCGTTTCAACGCCACTCAGCGTGATCATGCTGTACGCGTAGTGTGGTGAACTGTGTCGCGATGTTTGGTTACGATTGTCAATTCACAACGCGCTCGGTTCCGAACGTAGCTTGTCACTAGTCTATCAGAGTTTCCTCTCGTAATTACTTTTCTTTCAAATAATCGTAAACCAAATAAAGAAAAAACTAATGTATAAATTACCTCTTGAATTGGAAAACCAATTACAGAACGTCACACAAACAAAAGGTAAAGCACGAATATTTGGCAACCTTTTGACTCTTTAGTGTAACGTTTCTGATATAGCTGATGAAGTGAAGCGTGAACGCGTTGAACGGTATGTTTCGACAATCCGATACGGATTTTTAAAACATCCCTGATACTGAAACGGCTAATAGCGTTACGAAAACGATCGTGTCAGGAAATTTTTGTTCGGATCCGCAACGGATCCGCATTGCGGCTGCCACAATGCTTCTACGTAGCATTGATGCTTCATCGATGAAGCACGATTGAAATTGGATATTCGATTTCTTACTGGGGAGAGAGTTTTCATATCGTGTTTACTGTTTCACTTCGCAAGTGTGCTTTACAGTATACGTTAGAACTTGAAATCAAGCTATTTCAGTTAAAGTCGCTTGAAGCTTGCAATGACGTTTAAAGGATATAAGAATAATAGAAGGCTAAAATTCAAAAGTGTATATACGTACATATACATTTCAATAAAAATAGCAGATAATCTCAAGTAAAAAAAGTAGATTCGCGCTAGTAAAATAGTTTCAAAATACTTGTGAAAAGTCAAACGACTTGACTAATTAAAAATGGATGTAAGAGCTTAAAGGACAAAGGCGTATAAGAGTATCAATTAAGTAACAAATTCACAGTGACAAAGAGGTTTCCAGTCGATCGAATTCAAATAAATCGGCTAATTTGAACGAAACTTTAGATGCACGAGAAGCGACACTCGTCCTCAAGGACTACGAAAGTTCTACTGGGATGAATGAAAACTTTTATCTGACCCGGTGTGTATACACAAGATGCGCGAATCTCGAGTACAGCTTGCATTAATTAAAGTAATTGGTTGGTTTGATCAAATTAATCGGTTTAAGCAAATCACTTTGAGTCCAATTACCGGATGTCATCGATGCTACGTTGAAATGGCGAACACCATCCAAGTAATTGATGTCCTCTGTAATTATTTGTTAATCATGCGCGGAATCAGAACGATTCGACCTCGTTCCAAAGCAAATCGTTACTAGAGTAGAGACGGGAATTAATAATTCGTGTCAATTGTTCGATCGTGTTCACAAATCCAAATGCGGTTGAGTGGCGGAAACCATTTATAACACGTCCCATACAGCATAGATCGCATACACGTCTTAGGATGTATTTTTGGTACTTATATATACTCTATATATATTCTTACTCTATATATACTGTAATATCGTAGAACGACGAACGATTGTCGGGTGAAGAGGATTTGACGCTGGAGGAGCTGAGGAGTAAGCTCGACAGATGAATCTGCCTATATCCGGTGCGAGATCTGTGCTGGTTGCCAGGTTGAACAGAGCGTGCAAACCTGGTCGATCTACTCCTAAGGGTTCGAAGCGTGGCGAAGATCAGAGCTAATTGAGTCGTCGAAGAGTAGAGTCGTGAGAATTGATAGAGTTGTTAGAGAGAGAGTGTGTGTGTGTTAGATTCGTTGTGACGAGAGTGATCAAATAACTGTAAAGTTATTTGATATAGATATGAGTATTGCATTTAGTTTCCGTTAAATATCGTTCTCTGTCCAATTTACATTTGTATATTCAATTTAATATTAATAAATTGTAAGTAATCGGAAAAAAATTTCTATCCTTATTTTCCGATATTACATATTTGAAGCATAAATTAAAAATCGATACATTGACTACTTCAAAGAAATTAGCCCGAACGAGACATAACTCGTTCATCGTGGTTTTCGCGCGAAGTTAATATGCGGTTTCTCAATCGTTGTGAGATTCCAACGACGTTAATTCTGTCGAAACGGCGACGCGCGACGACGATCGCACATTCTGTTGCTAGCGAGTGCTTGCAAATCGCGACGATATCGAGCGTAAAGACTAAGCGCAAAAATGGAGGACACTCGGCGGGGAATTGGAAATGCTCGATGACGAAAGGTATTTCAAGGTCTAATTACATCCACATCCAATTGGATCGCACCTTCGTTCGGTTGCTAGGTCAACAACCTTCGATGTTATTCAAATAATGCAACGGCTGGAGCAGCCGGTAGCGAGTCGTAAAAGTTTCAATAAAACACGTTCCTGCTAGTGAACGTATGTTAAGACTTATACCGAGTTTTATTTCGCTACGCCGTTTACTAGTTCGAAACGATCGATTGCATAATAGTAGCTGTTTCTTTCATCTCGGAAACACGATCCTAAACGGTGACAACGATCCAGCTTATTCCTGATCGTGTTAATTTCCACGCAAACTTTGTAAACATTATACGTCGCGACGCTCTCGTTAACGCGTCATTCCCTCCAACTCGAAAGTCTTGCAACTTTGGTGATCCGTTTTCTGTGTAAAATTGGTTACAAGCATCAGGGGACTTATCGTCGTAATCGGTAAATTGTTTATTAAGGATCTACAGCTTTTAAGGATTTCTCTCTAGAGATTTAGGGATTAGAAGTTTCATTAACGCGTTATCGTGTCCCTAACTCGATCTTTTTTCGTGTAAATTGGTCACGAGACTTACGAGCTTTGTTGTAAATAGAAGATTAGTAATATTTCGTAGTTTCGTGATAGTATATAGACATTTTAGTGCTTAAACGCGCAATTTTTAGTTCGCTTTTCGCTCGCATCGGCGCCATGAAACGGATCAATATCTCAACACTTTCCTTTAGTTCTACGAATCATCTTTCGACCGGCTTTTCTTGGCCTACCGTTTCCTAACGCTGTCCTAATACTATCGTCTTGCTGAGATCCTTTTTCCCAATGTATCTTCTGCTTATTTTATTATAAATCCGAACTTTCATTCACGTCGTATGTTTTACAGCGTAAAATCCGCAAGAGCGTTCCAATAAATGTAACCAGTAGGGGCTCTAATACTCAAACGCACCTGTGCGTATCTCTGCATATTTGCTGAAAAAAAAAGATGAATCTTACGTTACATTTTCAATATGCGTAATAAGCCGAAAATTTCTCTGATGCTAATCCTTCGTAACAAAAGGATGGCATCACTATATGCATGAAAATAGCATTTGGCAATCGTTAGAAACACAATACATGGATATATATGTAGTTGCCAAATTAACCTTCGCGGTGTTCAAAGTGAACGGCTAGAAACGATTGCTTTTTGCTATACGCGCATGGTTCGATTGCACCATAATTCGTTATTAAGACGTTTCGAGAGAGGCAAAGGATGTGGTGTCGCAACGTGATGCGCTCGCACAATGCTCCTTGGATCAAATTCCCGGAGCGCGTATTATCGCGTACGCCGCGCGAACGCGTTGAACCTTCGCGCAAACAATGAGAGCGTGAACGCGAAAAAATAGCGTTGAGCACGCAACATTCGGCCTGATATCGTTGATTGGCCGCGAATCGTCAACATGCACGGGACAGTTTTACGTAAAGACATTCGATCCGTACAATTATGTTAAGACGTCGACCATAGAACGTACTACGTTGATGCAATTAAAATTTCAATGAAACAGGAGAACGCGCTAATAACTAGTCACCCCGTTGTTGACCATAACGTACAAATACTTTTGTTTAAGAGCTGCTCGTTAGTGTTTACCGCGTGCAGCGATTAAGTGACGAACAAATTACATTCAAAGGGTATAGAGCTCGTTCTCGATTAAAATTCTCCTAACTTTCTAATGGTATTAGAAATTATAACTTGAACGTATGTACGCGACTGGCAATAAATATCAGGACAGCCGCGGATATTTAGTATAAATCGAATATGTGTTCCATTGTCCTTAATTTCTTCTATTATCCATTATTATTATTATAATTTTTATATTAATATTAATATTGTTTAATATTTTAATATTAATATTATTTAATATTTTAATATTAATATTATTTAATATTTTAATATTAATATTATTTAATATTTTAATATTAATATTATTTAATATTTTAATATTAATATTGTTTAATATTTTAATATTAATATTATTTAATATTTTAATATTAATATTATTTAATTTATTCTATTATTGATTCGTTCCATTCCGTTTACGTCATAATACGTAGCCTGCGGATTTTTACGCATATTTTTCAGAATATAAAGGAAGCGAAAGAAAAAACTAGAAGCTGGATAAAAAATTGTTTTACCTCGATTAAACGTTACAAAGCGTGCTACTTTCCGATGTTTTATATATTTCCACGTGTTACACGTGTACTTTGCAATTTTGCCCTTTCAGATTTCACAGAAATGCATAAAACTTCCGTGACCTAATTTTTTGGCACGTGCACGTGCTGCAAAATAAATTCGATGATGTTAAATACCAGATTATGGGAACCAGAAATGAAGAGTTCTACAACGATGGAATGGGTAAATGATTGTCGATCGGACGAAAGACAATAGCAAACAACGATATAGCGATGATTAATTAATGGAAGATTTTTTCCTTTCAGCAAACAAAAATAGAACTTAACGAACTCAGTAATTGATAAATGATTACGTATAAGATAAGTGCATTTTCCAACTGTGGGTCATAGTTAACGTTTAGTTTAGCCTAGGTAGGATCTTAGCTTTGGAGTAAATAAGTATAATAGTAGCAAAAAATCGATAGAATTGTTAAAAGGCTGTGACTAATCCTGGTCGACTGGTCAGTTATCATCTGAATCTATTGTTATTTTGCTAGTATACTTTTCGAATCATTTTCAGCTATTCTATGGGCAAGCATTCGTTTCTTTCGCGCATGCCACGTATCATTCGCTCATTAACTCGTTTTTGAAAGCTTTTACCGGCGAATGAAAAACGTAACGTACACTTGCATAATGCGTTCGAAGTGTTCGTTCGTTCAATATTCATGTAAAGGTTAGGCGATACGCGTGATAAGTCGCGATGCTACGAGATGTGATTAGATGCGGATGTTAATATCTTGTAAATACCTTTCCTCGACTATGATAATCATCGAACACTAAGAATTTCGCAAATCGATGCAATTAATCGGTGATCTTGTGGGAAGAAATTTCGATATCACGATAATGTTAACGATGTATGTTAATTACGACTAGTACCGTTACTGTTACATTGTTTCATAATTAGTATTAGTTTAATATAGTCAACGACTCTTCCGCAAGCATCCGTGCAAGTGTTATTTATTATTATGCTCACCTTCTATTGGAAAATTCTTGCCTTGCTCAGCAAGTCTTTTTAATTTTTTTCCTGTAGAACTTCCGCGTGTTACCGATTTTTATGCTATGTACGTGTTTGTAGGAGAACTTTCTCTGAGCTGCGAAGTTTTCTTTCGACGATTCAACGATCGAAAATCAAAGAGAACCAATGTTCTCTCTTTCGATAAAGCATGTGATGATAGCCATTGCCAAAATTATTGATATATTTATCTGGTTGAAGACAATCTAGCAAATTATACAGCAAGCCTAATGAAATAATAATAATCTTTATCATTAAATTGCGCCATTATTTCATAATTTCATTGAAAGATAATAGAAATTCACGAAGCCTTCAAATTGGATTTCATATTATAATAATGTAAACATCGTTTGACGGTATTATCTGGTTGTGAATAGGGTTGATTTGATTCAGACAGCGCCAGTCATCATGACATCGACTTCCTATCTCGTTATGTAACATTCATCAGAATAACAGACGCAATTACCGTCACTGAATTATCTTAATGACATTCGTTATTAATGAGTAAGTGTTTTCGACATGCGTCGGAGGTCGCAAATCTTGGATCATCTTTCTTTATTATCTGTTTAGATCCAATCCAGTTCCTTCACAGAACTTCTTTCCCTTCAATTTACCTAATTTAATAATTCTTCAAAATTTTCTCATTTTCATTTCTCATTGCATTGTTTATTATATATTCTACAAACCCGTATGAACACAACGCAATAAATTGACACGATAAAAGCGTTGAGATAATAACCACGAGACAATACTCGACAATAATAATCGAAAAGGCTGATGAAACAAAGGAATGAGTAATTTGTAAAGACAGGAAAACAGCAATTAACGTACATCCAGCTACAATTGAAAATAACTTTCTTCGCTTTAAATGAAATTCCAATCAAATACGTTTTATCAGACTCGACTTTAACAATCAATATTATTAGCTCAACAAATACTCGAGATTCCCAATGTTTTTTGTCGAGTTTCAAATAGAACGTTAATTACTCGCTTGTCGGAACGTCCATCGGCATCGAAGACCGTGAACCAATCTACGTTATCTTCTCCTTCGTTTCAGGCTGTCGCTGGCGATACCAGTCAACCGCGAAGGTTACTCGAGATGCAACATGTACGATGTAAATTACACGGAAATTTTGCTAAATGGAAGCCACGTACCGGACCCATCGTGGCCAACGAAAGATTGCCAACAAGGATGGGAATTTAATTATACCACCGTCCCTTATGCGTCTGTGGCATCCGAGGTGACAGAAAATGTTCGACTTGTAATTTCCTGCTTTTTGAATATTTTATCTGTTCCTATCAATCAATCCCTTTATACTGTGTATGTCGTATTCGATTATTTGCATGATCTATTTCGATAAAAAATAAGCGTAGTGTACAATTTTTGGAAAGAAAGAAGAACGATGAAAAGGGTCGAATAAACGTTTGTGGAAAGATCGATAGTTCAGAAGTGGGAAAATTAACAATGTCGATTTCCACAGAGGAAAATTATAGTACGTAACAGAATTACTAGTACATATTGCAGTAATAATTAGTGCATGTAGTGAAATTACAGAGTACATTCTAAATTCAAGCGTTACATTGCCAAATAAAATACAATCGAATAAATATTTATAAAAATACTTAAAGAAAAAAAAAGGATAAAAAATTTCGAATTATGAAAGCTGATAAAACTAGGTTGCGATAAAACTGAAAATGAAAATATCGGATTGAAAAGAAACTTTAATAAAACGTTATAACGAGCAACAGCGCGAACACGCAGATTTGTTCGACATAAATTGCAAGACTTTTTGCTCCAGTGGATTTCCATGAACTTTGCGTCGCTCGTCAGGAGGAGAATTATTCATCGAGGGGTAGGAAGCATCCAGAAGAAGGACGCGAGAACGCGCAGGGTCTTAAGCTTCTCCTTCTTTTTTCCTCAAAGGCAAAGAAAAAAGGACAGATCATTAGGAATTTCGAAACTTTGATCGAAAATTCGTTTAATCGAGGCGTTGAAATTGCTATAAGATTTCCGTGATGCTGATCGTGATCAGAAGTAAATCATTCGACTGTAGTTTTCTGTTGCAGCTGGGATGGGTTTGTCAGTATGATACATTGCCAACCATAGCTCAAAGTATCTTCTTCATCGGCGCTATCTTCGGAGGATTAATTTTTGGATGGGTTGCTGATCAATATGGAAGAATACCAGCTTTGCTCGGAGTTAATTTAATGGGATTTCTCGCTGGGGTGGCTACTGCGTTCACGGGTAGCTTCTGGCAGTTCACTTTGTGTCGTTTTTTCGTTGGATTCGCCTTTGATAATTGCTTCACTATGATGTACATATTAGGTAACCGTTTTTCAATAATTTCTTTTTTGCCCTGGAATTGAGTTTGAAAGCCACACAGTGGCTACAAAAAGTACTTGTACGTATGTATCCTTATTTCCCAATGAAGCGTCTCTCTTCCTTTTTTTTAAATCAGTTTTTACGTTTCATTTTGATAGCATTAATTATTTATAAGCATGTATGAAAGTATTACAAATGATACGAAAGCTAATATTTTAATCAGTCTTATCTTAAGACTTAGTCTTAATTAATTGGTATATATATAAATGCTGTTCTAAATACGATGGTGTACAGTTACTTTTTGTAATTACTGTAAGCAGGAAGATCTCTAAGTTTAAATAACAAAGTAATCTCTACAACATACTGTAAAACTGTTGTTATGCTTGATTTACGACTGACGTTTCTACAAGTATATGAATTTTGCAACAGAACTCACGTTGCCATGCAACAATTTAAATGAAATTGAAAACCATTCAAAGTTACGAAGAAAGATGCTTAAATACATATGAATATACATGAGGGCATACATATTTATTTTTTAACTGCGGCGTTTATATCAAAGAGAGGGAGAGAGACAGAGAAAAATTAATTTTCCTGTTTTATAAGAATTTCATGCAAGATAAAAATATGAAACTTTAAGATATTTGGATTTATATATACCATTGAATATTTATAATATTTAAAGGTAGTTAGTTCGCAATCATTTTCTATACTAATATTTTCCCTCTATACTCGCGATCAGTTATGTATTAATTTTGTTTTCTCTTTTAACGAGACAATATTCTCATTACAAAGGATTAGTTGTTCAAAATTGCTTTTCATTTCTGGACAACTATAGCATACCAGGGTTTTCATAAATTTTCACTTCCCAACGGAAAGCGAAGGTAACGAATGAATGGTTCTACAACGAACGCTTCCACAACTATAAATCTATGTATATATATACATACATACATGTATATGGTTTTAATTAAAATGAACATCTTCTTCTAGCAAACTTATTTAAAATTCGTAAAAATATCACATAATAATATAAAACAATCAAGTAACATTTTAAATATTCCATTGAAAATTCTAATAAATTGTTTAATATAAGATCGATATAATTCATGCTGAATTCATTGTCTGATATCCATAATACAGGCAATTTATAATACAAAATTTTATTATAACTCTACATGAAAAAATTTCAATTATAATACTGTAGAAATATATTTTCCAGTTATTGTTCTAATATCAATATACTGAAGAGAAAATCTAGACTAGTCTCTGTCTTGAAAGATATTTTATACCCTGAAAGTACAGCGTTAAGACCCTGATTGAAACTTTTGAAGAGACTCTGTTGAAACGTAAGAACGCTGATTGAAAGTTCATCAGACGAGTCATTGAAACGAGTTTTCTTGATCGAATAGCAAGTTTGTCCTGCAGACAGCATTCCAATTGTGAAAATCGAGACCAAAGAAACTCAGGTGGCGTGCATTAACCCTGAATCGATGACTCAAGCCGAGGTTGGAAAAATTTACAATTTGTTCGACAAAACAAGGCCAAGTTGACGAGATTCGTGAGCAAGTGGCTGGTTCGTTAATGATTTGGCGTTCGAATTTTCTTATTTCTATTCTAATTATCAAGGTCGATTAAACGATTGATCACGAATATTCGACGGAAATATTGAGAAGGAAGGCTCGATCTGTACGAGTGTAAATCGTATTTTAATCAATGACTTGAGAAAGTGAGGTATTGATTGAAACTAAGATAAGTGATACTAATTCGTTTCGAGCGCGTAACAAATTACATCATCGGATTCATTGAGTTGCAAATAATTCTATATTCAGTTCCGTATTTATAATCGAGCGTAGCGAAGATAAAATGAAAGGGACGTGATTATCCGAGGGTCTCACAACTAGAGAAAAATCGATGGGAACGAGGAAATCCTTAATTGTAGAAACTGCGTAGAAAATACCGTGGAAAATATCATATATATTTTAATAGAAATATTTTTGTACTTTTTTTTAAACATTAAAACTTTAGAGCTTTAGAAGCTTTATGTATTAGTATACGTATTTATACAGACTTTGAAATTCATAACAAATTTCTCTAGATAGATGCGGATTTTTTGTATTGTTTCGTATGTATACTTGTGTCACTTTTCTTTCTAACGATATTTAGTTAAAAAGTTCGTCTATATCATTTATAGTAGATTTTGTTTTTATTTATATTAATGTTAATTTTATATTAATAAAAATCACTGAAATTTTCAGTATCATCATTATTTAGTATCATCGAATTTCTTTCTTCTTTATGTTCCATATTATTATTAAAATTCTCTAATAAACATTCAAATATCCTACAGAATATTTCCATTATTTTTCACGTATTATTTGCAGTCATATTTTCCATATTTTATTATCGATAAAGTTTGAGTTGGTTCTTTAAATTCCTATTCAACATTCCAGCTAACCAGTCGATATCAATAACACGTGCCTTTCTTCCTGCCAGGATTTATAACTTATTCAAGCAGAACCTCACTCAACCAACTCGTTGAAAGCGTAGAATTCGATCAACTTCATACAACTCACATACAAACTGCAGATAATGCTAACAGTGGGAGGAAAATATGAGACTGCAAAGCGTATAAACCTAGTAGTTTATAAAAGCATTTACATATTTGCCACAGAAAATTTATATGTATGTAGAATATGTGTTATATAAAACATTCTGAAATTTCATTAGCATTGTAATGATTATATTGGTAAAGTTTGAAGCATTTCTGAAGATGCACATAGAAGTTACGAGATATTTAATGCAAACATTTATTTAGTACAAATATACAGCATAAATAGTTATCTTAAACATGTAATAAATGGTTATCAAATATCGGGATTTATTAATATAATAAATGTTTGACTATTTTTATAATTAAATATTTTTGTAATTACTGTGAAATATATAATTACGCTAAATAATTTTGTATCTTGTATATAGATTTTTAAATTTACTTAATTGAAACTCTGCATTATAATAACCGTATTTATAATTCTGACGTCATATTCGATATAATTATTATATGACTTTATTACGATCCTAATGAAATTCCAATATATTCATGAATATATAACAGAAACGTAATAATACTTTGTTGTACTAATTATGATACCATCATATATAATAAATATAAATAAATAAAAAATGTCTATAAATGCTAAGATACTTTTACGAGCCAACAGGCGAGAAGGAAGAAACGAAAGAAAAGAAAGAAGAGAACGAACGTTAATCAGTTTCGAAACGTTAACAACGTCCTTGCATTGGACGGTGCTCGCGTTTATCGATTGGTCGCATTGCGAGATATCGGTCAGATTATTATTAATACGATCGTCTGTAATTTATCTTTGCTAACTGTGCCGCACGGAATCTTCGTTTACAATAAATGAGTTGTCGCTTTTGATCGAACGGTAACACGATATGAAATTACAGGGTGACGGAAACAGCTGGGAGAAAAGCGAATACTTTTTCTGCGCGAATAATGTAATGTTAAAGGCAGTAAACCTTGAGAGGCGAAGTGATGAAACGAGTGGTCTCAGAGAAGCTTCTTTACGTCTTCTTCTCCTTTCTGTATCCTTTCTATGAGAATAATATCTCGTCTTCAGAAGAGATCTCCTCGCCCTATCTACGCGTTGTAAAGGCAATACAAACTGAATGATACATATATTTAAAAACGATATTTTGTTGGTTTTATGAATATTGATTTTTATAACGTGAGGTTCTTCTACTCTTATTTTCTATTAAATTAATGATACATATATTTTAGAATGGCTGTCGCAATGGTGATGATGATGATGGTGATGATGATTTGCGAAAGAAGATGTTGAAAATTACAGACAGCATAAATAATATTTAGATTTCATGGAAGTTGATTTTTGTAATGCGAGGTTCTTCTATTCTTATTTTTCATTAAATTTTTATGTAGAAAATTATTAAACATTTGGATATAACTGGGAGATTATTTCCATTCATGCGTACCGGAGTTACTCGATGGTCTCGTACCGAAGCTGATAACCAACACAGATTTTCAGGAAAGCGATTAATAGCTTAAAATTTATTCGTGCGAGATAATAATCCAAAATGTAGTTAAAGTTTTTAAGCATTGTTTGTTAGGATTACGAGAAAATGATGAATTAACAGTTATATATAGACACGTTATATATATGTAGGAGGTCCAGAGCGTATTGGGAAAATTTACGGCGAATTAAACAGGAAATTCCGAGATATCTGCTCAAAATATCTGATTTGTGGAATTATCCTATAGCTATTTTATTTAATAAAAATTAATTCAGGTAATTTTAGAGAATAGAAATATCTGAAACTCGTGATTTAAACGAACGTTCGTCATTTTGGTTTATTATGAATTATAAATTGGTTCATTATGAAGCATGAAAAGTAAAAATCAATGGTACAAAGTGATTTTAAATAAGGAAGCGAGTTCCATGGTAAACATGGTTCGAGCATCGCAATTATAATAAAGCAAAAAAAAATAAGAAACAACCACTGAGCGGTAATTATCAGGAAGCCACTAGTTACAACTAATTGAAGGTGATTCCGGATTAGAAGCAAGCCACTATTAAGTGGCTAACACGGTTGCTTCATTAAGAGCAAGTACTCCCTATTTTGCGGCAACTACAAATAGACGTTGTTCACTATGATATATTTCCACGTGTTTATTGCATCTTGTCCTGTTATGCGATTAAAGAGTTACAACCTTGCGTTTCTAATTTATTGGACGTATACGCACCAGACATTAATTTCGTCTACGTATTCGTGAAATTGCGAGATTCATTCATCGCGAAGGTCAGTTCAATTGTTCAAGATAAGTTCTCATCGTTTTAATCTGTTTTCTTGTACGAAAATAGAGTAATATTTACTTGTCATTACACTGTGGATATATATCGATATGTTCGTTCAGGAAGTCAATTGTTTTCATCGAATTAGACTCGACTTTCCGTAGAGAATGTTCGTTTCGACATAAATATGTATCTCAGGCTTATCGATCTTTCAATATCTACCATAAATAGCTTAACAAGGTAACACACGCTCGTGTTTGAATTATGTAAATGATCCTTTGACTCTAACGATCCGTTTATTCACAGTTAATTTATGATATTGCTAGTTACGCGTGATTCTACCTTTTGTATCTTTAAGAAATACAGGGTGATTGGTAACTGGTGGTACAAGCGGAAAGGGGGTGATTCTACGCGAAAAAAGAAGTCGAAAATATAGAATAAAAATTTAAAAATTTAAAAATTTAAAAATTTAAAAATTTAAAAATTTAAAAATTTAAAAATTTAAAAATTTAAAAATTTAAAAAATTTTAAAAATAACGTCAATTGAGACAACGATCTACAGTGAGATCCGTTATAACGAGACGTGATAAAGTGCACGCGTACCGAGCGAAAATTCAAAGTCGATTTTCTCGAAAACAAAGCCTCAAACGAAAAATTTTTATTCTATATTTTCGACTTCTTTTTTCACGTAGAATCATCCCCTTTCCGCGTGTACCACCAGTTACCAACCACCCTGTATAATTCGTAAATAGAAACGTATTCTTGTCGATAAGTATCGAAACACTTACGGAAATTTAAATGGGCTTGAACAATCATCGGGAAATTATTAAAGTCCTTGTTATTAGATCTAAACACGATTTAATCGTAGAACTAAACACGTTTGTTAAATTAATCTATATATTGTATATCTACTTTTTATATATTTGTAACTCAAATTTTTCTTCTTCATATTGCGTTAAGTTGCCCCAAAAGTTTCTTTCGTTTTATATTATTTTATTGAATTACGTATGATCTATTTTGTCCCAATGAATATAATTCAATAAAATAATATAAAACAAAAAATAGTATGCGTCTATTATCTCCTTACGAGACGAAAGAAATTTCTGCGACAACCTAATATATTGTTCCATTCTTTATTCACAGAATATTTCTTTCACAGATGATTCTTCTAAATATTATGTTTTTTATTCCAGTATTAGAATACGTTGGACCAAAGTGGAGGACATTCGTGGCGAATATGTCGATCGCAATATTCTTCACATTTGCAACTTGCATTCTACCCTGGATCGCCTATTATTTGGCCGACTGGAGGATGACCTGTATTGTCACCTCAGTTCCTCTTGTTCTAGCCGTAGGTACGCCATGGTTGATACCGGAAAGCGCTCGATGGCTGGTCAGCCAAGGTCAGATAGACAGGGCCATTAAAATCCTTGGTAAATTCGAGCGAATCAACGGCACCAAGGTGCCCGATGACATCTATAGACGATTCCGGGTAAATAAACCGATTACCGCAATCTTTTCCGTATTTTCTACTTTTATGATCTTTCCTGCTTTATGTGCGTTCTATAGATACCAATTTATATGCCTTTAAGCATATCATATAATCATTTTCTTTGAATAGAAGTCTAATTGGGTCTTTTACGTAATGAAAATTTGTTTACAACCTAGTAATTTTATATCTTATTCATCACCTAAATTGCCAGCGATAAATTGCTGTCAATTTCTGTTATTGTCTGTTATTGTCTATTTCTGTAATGTTATTTATTGAATTTGTATATTGTTTTTATCTTTGAAAATTTTTATACAAATAGATTAAACATTTGGAAACTGCTCAGTCTGAATAGATCATGGCAATATTAACATTAATGTACGATATAAGGAGATGATCGACTTTTAGAGGTTTGATGTTTTATAAAGTAAAATGAAAAAATTTGCGAACGTCCAAGTAAACTATTTCGAAAGGATTGTCTCATACAAATATAACATAAACTTTCTTCCGGATTTTATCGTAATCTTTGTACACATAACAGATTCACATAAATTTGTAAGAAAAACAGACAAACGACATTAACTAGTTAAAAATTTGCTAATAACAGGAAACCTGTGCCAGAATCTGCAAAGAGGAGGAAGCAGACAAAACGTACTCCGTGTTGGATCTATTTAGAACGCCACGACTACGGAATATCACGATTCTATTTATTGTTATTTGGTTCGTATCGCTATTAAACAGATATCAAATAGATTGACGTAAAATCGGAATTGTATCTTGTAAAAATCTCACGAACAGTTTTATATCTTTTGTCTAAAAATACTTCATTTCTGAAGCAAGGAATTTGCTTCTCACATGAAATATGATAGCGTGCTTTTCTTTATCATATGAAATTGTTTTACGAAATATAGGATGGCGATTTCTTTGGTGTTCGATGGTCACGTACGAAACGTCGATAATTTAGGCCTGGACGTGTTTATTACGTTCACGATTGCTGCAGCAACCGAGCTGCCTGCTGACACGTTCTTCACGCTCGTTCTTGATCGATGGGGCAGAAGATGGCTGGCGTGTGGTTCCCTCGTCATTTCTGGTATCTTCAGCATCTGGGCTTCTGCCGTTTCCAATAGTTCGTACATTTCGTTTTTATATATTCACCCTTCTATATTACTGATCAATCTTCTAAATAACCTAAGTCGATAATTCTGACTTAATCAGACGAATATTTTTCATTCGTATAACATTGTGCTTTTTGAAAGGAAGAAAATGTATATTTTGGAATATTTATAACATGCAAATGCTTGTAGATTATTTGCTACATTGCTAGAATAGTTTCCAAGCCCTATCATGTATCCGTTGTATAGATATTTTATTTCCCCTTCTACTGCTTTGATCATAAGATCGCTTCGTATTTCCGCATATATCAAAGGGCGTTGGCAATAGTCCTCAAAATGATGGGCTTCAGCGCTCCAGCAGTGCTATATGGCTTTCAGTAGCCGTAATCCATAATACAATCCCTTAGATTCAAATTGGCTAGATTAACGTTTTATAGATAAGAAGTTTATTGCTTGTGCTTAGCTTAGAGCTAAGCACGCTTATATTAAGCTTAGCAAATGCTTGTATCAACTATTGCAGACAACCAGACAAATTACAGACAGATAAAATAATTTCTTCCCTTTTTATTCCTTAAAATTTTCTAAAATTATTTCATGAAAAATTAGAATTAAAAACTAATGCTAAAATTTTTTTTCAGGTATATATACAGCTTCTCTGGCAATTCTCGGTAGATTTTGGATAAACATTTCATACAATATCGGTCTCCAATATGCGGCTGAAGTATTACCAACTGTGGTTAGAGCTCAGGGTGTAGCTTTGATACATATAATGGGATACGTTGCTAGTATCCTCGCACCCTTCGTAGTCTATCTCAATGTTGTGTCCTCGTTCCTACCTCTTCTTGTGCTGGGCACACTCGGAATTATGGGCGGTCTTCTGACTCTCTTTTTGCCGGAAACATTGAATAAGGATCTTCCGCAGACGCTGCAGGACAGCGAAGATTTTGGAAAAGATCAGAAGATGTGGGATGTACCTTGTATCGGAAGGTAAAATCACATAAAGGAACTTTCGGTCTCCTTTTTTCAAAGATATTCACAGATCTTCAAGCTCGAAGTTCAAGATTCTGTTAGATCTACATCTTCGTATGCTTTCGTATTACTTTCTTCTTAAAATCTGTTAAATCTCTCAAAAGAAAACTGGACTATCTTCTTTCTTCAAATGCTTTTTAAATCTTTTGAACAGAAGAGAAGGATCGAGTTGGGAAGTTATTCAAATCTTTAAGCGATTGGATTCAATATTTTTAAACGCAATGTTTTGACAGGAAACGCGAGGACGAGGAGACACCACCGGTCGCCATGTTCCGATCATTTTCTAGATGCAGTGCGAGGAATTCGATGAGAGCGTCGCTTCGCGGTGAACCTTTAAGGAGTAGCATGCTACGGAGATCGAGTATAAAATCGAGGAAAAGCGAAAACTCGATCACAGAGGTCGAAAGGCTGTAGCGAAACGTTCACCACGAAGTACAATATTTGTCGCGTTGATCTCGAGCAAAGAATCTTTAGTCTTCCAAAAACGTGCAATACATGTATTAGAGTAAGACAAGTTATTGAATCCAGGAATCTTAAATTCCACCGTCATTAATATTCATTATCACAAAACAGCGGATTTTTATGCAATTATGGGTGATTCGAAGATACGAAAATTTATAGAATGCGTATGACGCAAAATTTTGTAAAATATCCAAAAGTACAGCACTATCGATGATATTTAATGGATAGAAACATACTTTTGCCCAAGTCCTTTCGATTGTATCAAATCTTTCAATTGTATTATTGTATCCACGAAAATATGCATTTGCATAAAGATCCGCAATGCAATTATCATCGCAATTTTTCATCAACAATGATTGATTAAAAATTCAATCATTAGGCGAGCGAATAAAAATTAGAGTAAGAACGTAGCTTAAAGTAATTGTCGTAAATTGTCGTGGGTAGTTAATGTTAAAAATTAGTACTTTCCTTTGTTATAAAAGTTCCTGAAATTGTTCGTACAAAAGCTCCATCTTATAGAATATAGTGCAATAATCGTTATACTAGTAAAATAATAACATCATAAATATACAAAATATATTAACGAGATGAAAATAATATGGACAACGTGGTGTATGGCCACGAGTTTTGTACATATGTACGTGTATTTGTAGATCGATTAGCAATCGCAGAGACCTCGTGCGCATGTCACGCGACGAGATAGCGCGATTATTTTTATTATGATGTAAATCGTTCTTAGATGTTTTGTAATAAAACTTGCCAGTAAAACCTTCCCTGGATTCTGCTAATAGTTCTTCACCACTTGTTCCTTAATCGATTGAATTAACGATACAAATAAGTATGAGATTATCTTAGGAAATCTCATTAATATTTTTGTCGACATCTACGACGTAAAAGCGGGGTAATAATATTTTGAAGTTTTGACGACGCGTTGCTTACTATAGATATTGTCTGTACAGGATTCATCAATTTTTAGAGAGCCTAGTCTCGCCGAGATGGAGATAATCCTCTTTAAAGCTGAACGTTTTAACACGTAATCCCACTAGCAAGCCATTGCAAAAATGATATTTCGATTAATGATGGAAAATCGCTTTTGAAGACAGAAAAATCTTCTTCGAAGGAAAAATTTGATCTAAATCTTTCGAATAAAATTAACGTAAAATCTGTGTTACGCCACGAGGCTTACCACAGGCTGTATTTTCTAACCGTCGCTCGCGGCCCTACAGTGTCGCAGGCAGACCGCCCTATCTGCCCGTCGGATCATATACAATGTATCGACGAGAGTGTCACGTAATTTTTGGGTTGGTCGGTGAAAATAAAATATAGTCGAGTCGTAACACAACTATTTACTTGGTTTTAATCAGCCTTTATTATGAATTCACCAATCACAATGTAACACGCACTGAATTAACATAAATCACAATTCACTCCAACCACGTTATGTAAGACTTAGTTACAACAATACATTAAGTACGCGACTTATAAGAGACCGACATAGATATGTTGACTATTCTAAGGATACAGAATAAGTGAAGTTTTACTGACGATACTGTGTCTGAGGAAAGCTAGGGGTGGGTGTGTCTAAGGACACGGGACTATCGGATTTGTTGATGACAATTTTGGTTAAGGAAGTGAGGGCAGTAGACACCATCTCCGATTGGATAATAGGACGGTTGGTGGACCAGGAAGGGTTTTAGCCGCCCTCGCGAGAAAGTTGCCAACGGAACATACCAGATGTGGAGAAAACCAACTTTCTAAGCTAACACGTGGTAGACAATAAACGTAAAGGGAAATTTAAGACAGGAAATACTCGCTTGGTCCGAAGGACCTTGACTATAAAAATGCCAAGGCCCCCTGGTGGGCACTTAAGACTATTGAGGGTGCGCGCCAAGCATATGCAGACATCTGGGTGCCATCCTGTCCGTGGTGTGTGGCCTAAACGATATTATTATTTTTGGTCAATCGATAGAAGAAGACAACCAAAACCTAGCTATCGTTTTACAAAGACTTAGGGAATTGGGGCTGAAACTACAGCCAGATAAGTGCGAATTTTTAAAGCCCGAATTGGAATACCTCGGACATACCGTAACAAGTGAGGGAGTAAAACCCAATCCGAAGAAAATAGAAGCAGTAAAAAACTTTAGACAACCTAAGAACCCAACAGAAGTAAAATCTTTCCTCGGGCTAGCAGGTTATTACAGAAAATTTATTCGTAACTTTTCAAAGCTAGCAAAACCCCTTACGGACCTCACGAAAAAGGACACGCTATTCCACTGGACCGACAGAACACAACTCAGCTTCGATACGTTAAAAGAAAGATTATGCCAAGCACCGGTACTAAAATATCCCGACTACACAAAAACATTTACGTTGACAACGGACGCCAGTAACGAAGGTTTAGGAGGGATCCTTTCACAAGACGGGCACCCTTGTGTCTTCATTTCGAGAACATTAAACCCTCCTGAACGAAATTATACAACGACGGAAAAAGAATTATTAGCTATCGTTTGGGCAGTTAAAAGACTGAGACAATATTTATTAGGCCGTAAATTCCAAATTCAAACAGACCACCAAGCCCTTAAATGGCTACACAACTGTAAGGACCCCTCCAGCCGATTGATCCGATGGAGATTAAGATTAGAGGAATACGAGTATGACATAGATTACGTAAAAGGAAAGGAAAACGCGGCCGCTGACGCCCTATCCAGAGTACACGCGATAACACAAACTGACGTTTTATTAAAACAATTCAAAGATTGGGAAAAATCAGAAGAAATACCAAAATTATTAAAACTAACACCTAACAAAGACAACTTTTTCCAATTAACAAAACCATATCTAGGCCCATATGACGAAACCGCATGGTTACAGAAAATATCAAACGTACTCAAAACAAATAGAAAGATAGGGATAGGAGACAACAACTTAAACGCACAAGACAAAGCACACATAAAGAGACTTCTTTTGTTTTTCAATGACCAACGCGACGATATAGAGTTTGCTTACGAGCCAATACAGAGCTTAAGTGACGAAGAGATAGAACAAATACTGAAAGAAAATCATGACTTGATAGGACATCCCGGGATACAAAAGACGTACGACAGAATCAGAGACAAATATAGTATCCCACACCTTATGGACAGAATAAAAACCAGAATAGAAACTTGGAGACCTGTCAAACCGCAAAAATGACTAGGATTCGACCCAAAGAAGAACCATGTATAACCGACACACCATTGGAACCCAATGACAAGATAGCCATGGATATACTAGGACCATTGAAGAAAACGAAACGAGGCAATTCCTTTATACTCTCCATTCACGATGAACTCACAAAATACCTTATCCTTGTTCCTATAAAAAACCAACAAACAGAAACTATTTGGAATTTCCTGTTAGACCATTACATATACATATTCTCAGCGCCTAAGAAAATACTGACAGACAGAGGACAAAATTTTATTAGTAGCTTAATGCAAAAATACGAAGAAGCCTTCAAAATAAAACACATTAAAACTACTAGCTTCCACCCCCAAAGTAATGGATCATTAGAGCGGACTCACGCTGTAATAGCAGATATGCTAAAGTGTGTTCAAAGGGACTCAGGGGAAGAATGGGACGAACATTTAAATTTTATATGCCTAGCCTACAATACGATGATACACGACTCGACCGGTTATACACCTTTTGAATTGACATTCGGCCACAAAGCCAACTTACCCTCGACCATTTCACGAAATCCACAACGCACTTACGCGGACGAAGTAGCATTCAGAAAACGAGAATGGGATTCTAGACTTTCGAAAGCTCGCGACCAATTGATTAGGAGTAAACAAAGATATCAAAGAGATCAGAGACGACGAATAATAAAACCCCAGTCAATATTTAAAGAAGGGGATAGAGTCTTAATACACAACGACCATAAAGAGCATAAATTAGACATAGAGTGGCTAGGACCCTACACCATTGAGAGAGTTAAAACACCGTATTATGAGGTTTTAATAGAAGGTAATATCAAGAAAATTAATGGAAACCGGTTAAAACCTTATTTTCCAGGACGGGCTTCATAACTATAATATACTTAGGCAACACGCAAACAGCAACCTTACCGGAAAAGCCAATTGACCTAGAGACAATCCGCAGAAACACTGAGATTTTGGAGGACCAAAATCAATCTAAGAAGGGGGGTATGTAACGTCAATTCATATCAGAGACCAGGCCACACACCACGGACAGGATGGCACCCAGATGTCTGCATATGCTTGGCGCGCACCCTCAATAGTCTTAAGTGCCCACCAGGGGGCCTTGGCATTTTTATAGTTAAGGTCCTTCGGACCAAGCGAGTATTTCCTGTCTTAAATTTCCCTTTACGTTTATTGTCTACCACGTGTTAGCTTAGAAAGTTGGTTTTCTCCACATCTGGTATGTTCCGTTGGCAACTTTCTCGCGAGGGCGGCTAAAACCCTTCCTGGTCCACCAACCGTCCTATTATCCAATCGGAGATGGTGTCTACTGCCCTCACTTCCTTAACCAAAATTGTCATCAACAAATCCGATAGTCCCGTGTCCTTAGACACACCCACCCCTAGCTTTCCTCAGACACAGTATCGTCAGTAAAACTTCACTTATTCTGTATCCTTAGAATAGTCAACATATCTATGTCGGTCTCTTATAAGTCGCGTACTTAATGTATTGTTGTAACTAAGTCTTACATAACGTGGTTGGAGTGAATTGTGATTTATGTTAATTCAGTGCGTGTTACATTGTGATTGCTGAATTCATAATAAAGGTTGATTAAAACCAAGTAAATAGTTGTGTTACGACTCGACTATATTTTATTTTCACCGACCAACCCAAAAATTACGTGACAAGAGCATAGTTGTTGCCAAGCAGCGAGCTCTAGAAACGTCGATTTTTGACCGTTACGTTTTTCACGCAAGAAGAGGCATACGTGATCATAGGCGCAAGCGGTGGCGTGACCCGAGCATAGTGGGGGTCATCTTCCAAATGAGACAAAGGAATAATCGAAGGGGATCAGTTCCTTCTGACGAGTCAAACGTGACACTTCGATAAATCTGACGAGCAAACGAATTTATCTAGAGATATCGTAAAGTCGAGTCAAATTTCTGTAACATATTCATCATATTATTGTAAAATATATCATTCTATGTTAACCTGTTAATACAGTGTTACATTCATTAAACCACCTCTGTTGTCTTAACCGAAACAGGGGAACGACTATTTCGCGGCGTCGATTAACATAGTCGTCGCGAGAATTTACGCCTCTCGCTAACGCGTCCTCGCGACCGCATCTCTCCGCGAACGGTCGTACCAACTGTAACAAAGCATTTATTGACAAATTTAATATCTTTCTCCATAATCTCCATAAATCTGCAATACCCTTCCTTTGTATTTGTGTGCGTTATTGAATTGAATAAGACACCGATATAACAAGTTATAAATCACAGTTTATTCCAACAACGTCTCTCCGCGAACGGTCGTAACAATCTGTATATAAAATCGATAATTTCAGCATTCAACATGCTGTATATTATAATGCCAAGTTCACGTTATGTTCATAAAGAGTACAGAGATAATCTTCCAAGAAATTTCTCCCTAGAAGTGCTTGAAATCTCTTCTTGGAGAATCTTAGAAATGCGCGAAGAATATTCCAATTTCAGAGTGTTTCGAGAAATATCGTCGAGCTACAAATACCTGGAATTCGAATCGCAGCGAGTATTCGACGTATGCGTGGGAGTCGTTCGTGCTGTTACAGTGGAGAAACATGTTTTTGTTTTTACGGAGGTACAATTCAAGACTAATTGTAGATGTAACGCGATTTAAAGCTATAATAAGCGTGGAAAAACCATTCGCGATCGGCCAATTACTTTTTCCACTGTCAATTTATTAATTACGATTGCTTCTGAAAGTTTTCCTACGCGTAACTGCTAAACGAGAATTTTCCCATAGATCCCAGAAATTTCGTACGCTTACTTTGCCATACCAGCTACCACAAGCAACCAAGAAAATATCGATGTCTTAATTTTCGCAACTTTCAGACATTCTTGAAATTTAGATAAATACAAATACAAATGCAAAACAATGCCGTTATAGATAAATACAAAAATTTCGAAGTTTTCCGCTTCTCAGAGAAATTTTGCTTGCATGTGTACGCAGTGCTCAGAAACTCGGCAGATTTAAGCCTAAAAGGATTAAAATTCGATGAAAAGATTACGAGATAATAAACTTCAAAGTCGATTACCACGGAAGTTTACATCGTGTGAAAGATTTGTGGCGGATCGGTATCAACAGGACGCCGACAGGTCGAGGCATCAACGCGGCGCAACACCTCCCGGGCGATCCGCGGGTACCAACCGCCAAAACTAGAGGACTACGACGACAACGAGTCTGTCTGTCTAACTCGCTAGCGGTCGAATATACGAGCGATTGATATAAATACCGCACCTAGCGAGACTCCCTCTACGTCTAAGGCAGGGACTACCGGGCATAGCCTTACTGACGAGTCCACCGGTAGTCCCAGGACGAAACGCACTCTCTCTCTCTTTTCATCCGTCACAGATTAAAAGGAATATTCTGACGAGCAGCTCTTTTAATAGTTTCAGCGTCTAATCCTCTAAAAACGTGACATTAATTGTTCGTGCCAAAGAGGCAGCTACGAATTGCAAAATATCGCGAGAATTCGATCTCGACGGGCGTAGAAAAGGCAGGGGCGGGAGAACAAAAGAGGATAACGTCTCAGATTTAAAAATGTGCTTGTTACATGATTTTTAAAACTTGTTTTTTTCGGTATCTAAAGCACACTTACAAACACGATTTTTTTTTTAATTCGGTGAGCCGCGGAGAGCTGAATACGACTTTCGTATGGAAAGTCACGAAGGTACGATACGTTATATTTTTGCGAACTACTTACTTCATCTAGTCGGTTTTTTTCTTCTTTTTTCTTGAAAGAACGCATGGATCTATATCGCTCTCTTTCTCTTCTTCTTCTTCAATGTAATTTTCACGTAGGAGACTTATCCGCCTCAAGTACGTATTATAATCTTTTATTGTAGACCATCGACGAAATGATTCTTCTCGATACCGTTTAGTAGCATCGTTATGGAAAATTCTTCTCTCTTCTCATTTTAATTCCCTTAACAGTCAATGGAATCCGATGCTATGCGCACAGCTACGTACGTGCAGTGCTATATCATCTCCACTCCATAAATATCGTTCACTGCCCCAATGTTAAGGTTCAACATACGAGAGTTCGCGACCTTTATCGTAGTTTCTGTCGCTAATTAATATTAACGTGATGCAATCTGAAGCGACGAGTAATGAATATGCCCCTCTAGCGTGACGAGTTATCAGTCATACATGTTACGAGACGATTGTACCATTATTCGGTGCCAACTAGTAAGATTGCGGAGAAGCATGTTGTCGACGACAGACGAGATTAATCTTACTGATTGCAGTCTTGACACAGACACGCACATATATAAATGGGACACTTGTAAAGTTTCTATCACGATCGTTGTATTCTTTTTTTGCTTACGTAAAATGTGAAAGGCATTGTGACTCGTTTGCGATCATTGATAGTTTGTTTGGTGAGTGTGCTGTTATGAGTGGGATTAGTAGATGAAAAGATGATTTAACGTGGCGATTTTTATGATTGTAAATATTGACATCTTTTGACGCCGATTTGTATGTTTTTTTAATATTAATATAGAGTGGAATAGATACACCATTGGGGATTAAATGTTTTTAATCTTTCGTTTCTAAGCTTTAATTAATTACGTTTCAGAGTTACTCGAATGAACTATATCTTAAAGAATAAAATTCGAGTTTGATTATGCGTTCGTAAAAATTACGATTAAATTTGAGTTATTGCCACTTGAAGACACTTCGTTACAATAATCATTGTAAATAAAATTAAGAAGTTAAGTAAAACTAGGAACATTATATTTGTCTACGATTTTTTACATTTCTGCGAGACGCACATGTTTCATTGCTAACGAAATAATTAAGTTTATTATAAAATATGAAGATTAATACGCTTCGTATTAGCAAGTTAATTTTCGAAAGCTAAATGTAGATATTATTATTTGAATGTCATAAATACCCGATACAACAAGTACATACATGAAGTGACACACACTTGTGTATTCATGAGTTTTTAATTGCCTTCTACGAGTTTACGAATTATAAAATTTTATAATTACAAATTACACACTCGAATGATAGATTATTTAAATATTTAAATACGTGTAATAAAATTTCGATTTATTCGATAAATATTATGTTCAGATAAACTCTCCGTTTTGTCTACTTTTCATATCTTTTGGAATCTTGTTAAAAAATAATGAAAAATGGGGTTCGTTATAAATTCATGATTTAGTTAACGATGCTCAAGGACGTTTAAACTGAAGGATAAGAAGGAAAATCACGATCGTTACGAGACAACGTGAGAAAATTTAATGCCGCAGATTGTCTGAAATCAGCCATAATCGCATTGTTACTTACTGAGCGATTCTTAGATCCTTTAGTTCTGTTTGTTTTGCCAACGAAACACGTATAACATAATCTGTTACCGATACTAGGTGATAAATGAACAATAAGGAAGTGAAACTGGTAAATTCCATGAAGGAATACATTATCAGTTTGGAAAAGATAGATGATCAAGATAGATCACGATCATTATGTATTAGTATGGCAAAATAAAGACTGAAATATTTGTACAATATTACAGTAAATAATTAATAACAGATTTCGTGTTAATAAAATGATAAAAAATATTAAATTTAGGTTTAATATTTTAAGCATTTAAAAAAGATGGAACAGAAAACTGTGATAGGCTTTGATCTTTGAGTATTAGATGGTACGATAAATATCGTTTTCGAAAAAAGAGTATTAATAATTCTTCATCAAAGCGAAGAACATTTTCATAAAAAATTACGAACAGAATATCTCGATTCTGCAATCTACTGTAAACAAGATAAGTATCGATAATGAATAAATCTTGACATTGAATTTTATTCAAAAAGTTACAGTGATATCAAATAATCCGTAATGACATTTATTACTCCAATCATATCAGTCAACTACTACCTACCGCGTAATACGCGATCGATTTTCAAACGCACCCCCCTCCCTCCCCCCACCAAATAGAGTTTCCAGTGTAATTCTGTTATTCTTGAATCTTCGGCTTGTTTTTCATTTTTTAGCTCACTTTAAAATTTCTTCTGGCTTCAATTGTGCTACGATTTAAAGTTTTCCGTGTATACGTTTAGGACGTTACTGCGTGCGGAAATAGTACAGAAGGCCTCTAATTATACCGTCTACAATATTATTTATAGATTTTGAACCATATAGTACGTAAGTATGTAATTGTATATCTGTCGTGGTTCATTTTATCCTTCTCTGTTGCGTGAACCAGCGGTTAGGAGCGACACTAAATCAAGTGGGAATGAAACTCGTTGAAACAACGCTAGACATGGTAACGGATCCATGACTGTGCTTCTGTTATTATCAACGCCAGTAACGGCTAAACCTATTGCATGTGTGTAAGTTGGAAGTTACGTACATAACTTATGCACACCCGTTGTGTGTTTCGCGATCCCATATTTCTTTTAATTTGAATTTTATGAAACTTTTTGTTCGATAATTGATGTGCCATATTACATCCGTCACATTCAGTGTTATATGGTGTAATTTCTTCAGTTGTGGTGTTATGTAAGTTACGAGGTCATTCCTGTGTTTGGACATGTGTTTGGAATGTAGTGTGTATCTTTCTCTTCGTATGTACATAGTGAGTAGAGACTGTCTGTCTTTCGCTAGAAGAATATTCTGCATATAGTTATTTACTGTTCTTGATATTTGATTTTGGAAATTTAATTTTCGCTTTGCTTGTATCTTCGAGCGTAAGGTGAAATTTGTACAGACATATTTAGTAATTTGTTAATCGTACTGTTCGAAATTATTGTGTGTGTGAATATTTCGGTGAATATAAACTACGAAAACCTGTCCTTGATTTTTTATGGTAACAAAGCAGTCTTTTCAGAAGAAACAATATTCATAAATCAGTCCCTTCGCAAAAAGCAAATTCTACGAATCTTGTTAGAAGAAACCGGTTGACGAAACTACGTGTCCCTTCAGGAGAGGTCTAATTTATAGAGGTAGCTTGCAAGAAAAAACCAATCTCACAAAAAGCTTGAGCATTCTTAATTAATCCTCTTTAGAATTCAATTACATTTATGCCTTTTGTAAATATTAATTCTAAAATAACGATGCTAACATTTCTAACCTACAGAGTATCAACAAATAACATAACGCAATTCCCCATTTCAATTAAATATGAAAAATATACTAAAGTCGATCCAAGATCAAACCCGGTAAAACAAACGACAAATTTACCTGAAAAATCCACTGAATTCGTTTCAATACATCCGTTATTTAAATTGCAAAAATCAGTTGTGTTTCAACGTCAATTTTTAACACCGTCCATATATCGCAATTTTAGTACGCGACAAGACGACAATACAATTCATTTCAACACCATTGAAAAGTATGGCTGGCTTCGGACAACCGGTTTCCGGCGTGGCGCCACTATGCTTTGGAGAAACAAGGAAATACATATGTATGCACCTTGCTTTTTGTGAGACAGAAGAACCCTGTGTCTCTGTTCTACCAACGTCGACGATTGTTGCGACGATTTGCCGCAAACCTAAATGGAGTTCGATCAATGGCAACGCGAGCACGTGGTCCTCGATGTTCGCGATCGGAAAATCGTGTTTTCCAAACTATTTTTAGTTTCGCCGGTTCCACTGTCAATCAACGTTTCTTCCTTCGGTTCCGTTTCTCTTCGATTCTCTCCTTTTTTATTGGCAAACACGTGTCACCGAGTATCGTGTTCGTCTTCGCTAAGCAAGCTTCTATATCAGCGATACGCGAGCCGGTTTCCCCTTCATATTTGTACAAGACTTCGTGAACATCGGACATTTTTCTCTTCTCTTTTCGAATAAGAAAATCCTATCGTTGTTTAACTAACAATTGCATTTCTTTAAATGGAAATGTGGTCGTGTCTCCTTTATATTTTCAATTAGCCAGGGAATTTAGGTTTATTGCCGTGGAAACTTGATCGGTCGTTTACGTAAGGATCTGCGACTCTGCTTCATCTTCGAGGAAAATTTCATCGAATACAATCGTTTCACTCAATGATTGGATCAGTCGAAAGGGAGATTCCGTGACTGCCTGTATAAATATTGATCATAGTGTCTCTTGAAGGGAAGCTGTACCAATCTTGTTGATTTAACTACTGATCCTACTTTATCCTCGAGAAAAATTACTTACTTTGATTGTTTGACCATTAATTTTAGCGTTTCTTCGAGGGAAACAGTGTTGATCGCTCGAGTCTGCTTCTTTCTCAAGGTAAATTGTATTTACTATTTACTCGATCAGCTATTTTATTTTCTTTTCCCGGAGAAACCTTGTTTCTCGCCTGTTTGACCATCCGCGCTATTTCTTCTTTGAGATAAACTGCAGCGATTATTCGTGTAATCAACAAATCTACTTTTTCTTTCTTTACGAAGGAAATCGTGTGTTTAACGAAATCTCGCTTGTTTAGTCATTGATTCCGCTAACTTTTCCAAATAAATCGTCAATCATTCGCTCGATTGCCAATTCTAATTTTGCTTCGAAGCAAACTGCGTTGATTATTCGTATAACCTTTTTAATAGAAACTGTTTTTCGTCTATTTTATCGCCAATTTCCTTTTCAAAATAACATGTATTAATTATTCGTTTAATCGCAGATTTTATTTTATTTTATTTCTATTTCTGTTTCGTTTTATCATCGATTTTCCGCCGTCTTCAAAGAAACCCACGTGAATTACTTTAATTGCTTTTTCAAACTAATTTTATTTCTTTACTTTTAAATTAAGAAGCAGCAACGAAAATGCTACAATAACGGAAAAATTCTTCGGTTATCTCCACAAAGAACACGAAGGTATCGAACTTAGTGTATTGAGACATTTTGTTCGTTGGAAGTTAGTCGACGACATTTGGAACGGAAAGATACATTTGACATGATTTAGTGTGACGTTGAGAGAGAAAAATGGTTTGATCGAGGGTGCCCTTAATTACTAATTTCATAACTTGCTGTTAATCGATCTGACAGTGATATTAGTAGATGTGGTTGGTAGTGCCTGATTAATCGTGATCGATATTTTGAACAAAGAGCAACGAGAAACGATCAGTTTGGAGTTTCACTTTGACGTCGTGAGACTATCGTTAATTAGACATAGAAGAATCGTTTGGTGACAGATAAGGGTTTCAACTTCTGTATTCATTTTCTTCTATAGACTGAATTTAATTTTTCGCTTTGATAATCGTTTATAAAAGAGAAGCGATAATTATTAATTCTACCTAAGAATGTTACTAATAAATTAGGAAAAAGAAATTTTGATTGGATTCTTGATAATGAGTGAAAATTAATTTAAAAGATTGTATTTGAAATTTTGAGAATCGATCGAGTCCTCAGTTTCAGTGCAATGTAACGTTATCAGTCGCGTGAGTTTGGCTCATATGTGATTTATGTGCAAGCTAAATGTTTCCAACAAATTGTAGCATATTGATTTCTCAAAGTCCTGTATCAAATGTCTTGTAATTATAAGCAATTGTTTCGTTTGGACGATCAAGGGTAATATACCCTATTTTTGATTTTAAAAATGTCGCCATTTGTGTAGACGTACACACGCAAGTATTTATTATGTAGACACGATGGCTCGTAGACACGAACGTTTCTCGTTGTCGTATTTTCCAAACAGGTCAGTTATTTCGAGCACTCGACCACTTTCTCGCTCCTGACAATGACACTAGTCATTCTAATCGATGTCTCGAAATCGATGGTTTTTCTGTCAGCTGTTTCGTTTCCGTGTTTATTCTATATGATAATATTGTTTCACGTATTCGCTTAAATTTAATTGGCAAATGATTAATTTCCCTGAATCCATTTTCAAGTAAACATATCAGTTTAACCTTTTGCTCTATCTGATACGAAAATGAACAATTTGATATAAAAATTTTGCGAAAGATCGATATATTATTTTACTTTTAACTTGGAAATCGTTCTTTTAATTTTTCAATATCTAATTAACCACCTCAGTCCCTAAGACCGTCTGTTTTAACGAATGGTAAATAATCAAATAATTGCGTTGATACATCAGAAGTACCATCTTCTTATATCCCTGATATTAGTGTTAAAACAGGTTTGAAAAACCTTCAATTATTTCATTTATTCTTAGCCTTCGATGGCTTAAAATTTTCTCGGTTATTTTCCAATAGAGTTCAATATATTGATCGAAAACTTAGTTTAGTTAAGCACTGTAACCGGAAGTCACCCTTAAGTCGCCGGGTAAGAGGATTACGAGTAATAAACAAACAATATTAATCAGAAAATTATTCCATTCAATTTTTCTCCTGCATTTAATTAAATATGACAGAGTCAACAAACTTTCCTTCGGTTCTTCTATCTCATTTGCAAATCTATAATATCGATATCCAAACGATAACTCGAACACCATTAACCAGTACTCGAGGCTATTTCTTTCGTCGAAACTTTCCTCAGACATGTAGATATCACGTTGACATCGCCGCGTATACCGAATCAGCCCTTTTTAAAGATGATCTCGCGAGCGTGGTTCGTATGCAATTCAATTTGAACGAGTCGCGTGTCACGATTCACTTGACTCCCGGCACAGTAATTGGCCGGCACTCGAGCAAACACTTACACTTAATTTAACGTTTAACCGAATCGAAAACAAAGCGAACAGTTGCCGGACTTCGCTCGTTCTTTCAGTTCATTTCCGAACGTCTTTCGATCAGCATATCGGGTCTCCTCTTTCATCTCCGTTGCCTTTCAAAATCTAAAATCATAATTGAGACTTTGCTGCTCGAACTATGGAAGGGGAAAACGTGAATGACGGGTAAGATTGTTCCTGCGTTCTGTCAGAAAATAATTTCCTGTTTGTGGGAGAGGAAAGGAGCATTGTAATTGGAATCACAGAATGTGAAACATCAAAGGAACTGCCGAATGACATTTATTTCAAAGACTAGAAGACTGAAAACTTTGTTATACGACTTTTATACTGTTACGCCTGGAAATCAAGGATGGATTCTGTTTCAGCGAAATGAAGGACGAGAAGAGTAACTCTATAATGCCCACTGAAGCGACTCGATTGAGACCAAGATTGGAAAGTTTCGATGATGTTCTGCCGTATGTCGGTGACTACGGGAGATATCAATGGCTGTTGTTATTGTCGTTACTACCTTATGGCGCGACGTACGCGTTTCTGTATTTCTCGCAATTTTTCATTACGATTATTCCCACGGAACACTGGTGCAGGATAGACGAATTAGTAAACTCGAATTTCACCGAAGAAGAGAGGTAAGTATGTATAATGAAGGAAAGAAAGAAAAGGAGATATACGTAGCAACGAAAGCTCCTTTAAACTTTGAACGATATTTTTGATTGTTCGTAGAAAGTGACTTTAAAATATTGTGACTTCTGGAATTTCTCGAATTTTCGAACATTTCGAAAATTATTAGAAAATATTGTAGAAAAATTTCACGATAAGATACAAGATATTTTTGGATTACTCTGTCTGGACTTTGGTTCTTATTTTAATAATTAAAATGATCAATCATCTATCGTATGGGGTGTTTAGGATTAAGATAGCGATTCCAGTGACGAACGTTTATCCTTATTACGAACAATGTCAACGGAAGGACGTAAACTTCACAGAGCTGTTGAAGAGCGATAAGAGCCTGAGCTCATCGGGCTTCCAAACAAACAAAACGATAAAATGTACTTAATGAGAGTATAATTTTACGCAGATTCCATATCCTAGTATAGGAACTGAGGTGAAGTATTCACATCGTTGTCTGAATCGCATGCTTCGAAATTCTTACACTTCTGCTGCGTTCTTTGGGTCATTTCCGATCTACTCTAACCTTGTTATAGTAAATTTCTTAAGTTTAAAGAAAGTATAAGACGATAATTGTTAGTACGGATAATTCCTCGTTCCGATTTTACGCGAACGTTTTTTTCAGAGCATAAAGAACTCTTTCATTCATCGAACTGCGAGCAGAATCGAAGACCGCAGCAGGATTAAAATTATATTCTGAAAAATATGAATCTGGTTTTTCGCTGACTAACTCTTAACCTTGGTGATTAGCTAGATTGGGTATGCGACCGAGAATACCTCGTATCAACGGCGCAGGCCATCTTCTTCTGCGGATCCATCATCGGTGGTTTTCTAGTCGGTTGGATCGCCGATCACAAGGGTCGTATCCCAGCTTTAATGTTCTGCAATGGTATCGCCCTTTTTGCCTCCATTTTCACTGCCAGCGCAAATAGTTTTTGGTCATTCGCCGTCTGTAGGTTTCTCGCTGGACTGGCGTTCGATAACTGTATCAACATTCCTCTGATTATCGGTAAGCCTTCTACGAAGTAGAAAGTGCGAGAGGTTCGACCGATAAGCCAATGTTTCAGTCACGCGAGAGATAACGTTAGTATGAAGTCAATGTTTCTATTACGTGAAAGATGCTGTTGCGTGAGAAATTTTTGATGAATTGTTCCTCGAAGATAATTTTGACGTTGCTGTACTCGATTGAACTATACGGTTCGAGTTCTTGATTCAAGAGCTTTTGCCACCGCCAGAGATGAATATATTGATTTTGTTATTGTTAAAGATCGTTTCATCGATTTTCATGTCGTCGAGGATAGTTATATCTTGATATTCTTAAATCGAGTTATACAAGGTGGTTGGTAACTGGTGGTACAAGCGGAAAGAAGTCGAAAATATAGAATACAAATTTTCTTTTTTAATTCTTCCATCGAGACAACGATCTATAGTGAGATCCGTTATAACGAGACGCGATAAAGTGCACGCGTATCGAGCGAAAATTCAAAGTCGATTTTCTCGAAAACAAAGTCTCGAACGAAAAATTTTTATTCTATATTTTCGACTTCTTTTTTCGCGTAGAATCACCCCCTTTCCGCTTGTACCACCAGTTACCAACCACTCTGTATATTCGTTCGAAATGAAAATTATCACAAAATTTTCAACACGTAATTCGTTTAAATACGTTAGAAGCAAAACACGTGCATTATGTAGCGCTTTTTGTTATACGGACCAGCTCAAACTCGGAACATTCACGTTTGCAGAGTAAACGGATTAATTTAAAATCGGAATTATATTTATGATCTTACAATTATCCTACAATTATGTTGATGGTATCGTTCATTCGGCTCGTCATCAATTGCTCCATATTAATAATAACCGGTTTCACCCGATAGATCTTCCATGTTCTATTACTGCAACATAAAGAATAATCGTCGTTAAGTATCTTGATATAATAATCAGTTATTCCGAGAGTCATCGACGATCAATTATCCCGCAGTGCTCGAATATATGGCTGTTTCGAAACGGACGTTGGTCGTGAATATCGCCTTTGGCGTATACTTCGCAGTGGCCAGTGCAATTTTACCATGGATAGCCTATTATATCGCGAACTGGAGATATTTTACTTACGTTACTGCCATACCACCGCTGTTATCTGTCGCTATCACACCGTGGATTCTTCCCGAGAGCGCCCGGTAAGTAAACTCCTAATCGTTCGATTATTCGAATTCTCAACTTGCGCTTTGAGATTTATGCAAATTTACTTATCGATCCATATCACTCGTATTTGCTCTGTTCAAGCTGGTACGTTTCCAACGGAATGATGGACAAGGTTGTTGAGAAACTACGGAGAACAGCTAGGATCAATCGCAGAAATCCAGACTCGCGTATTTGCGATATATTCGTCGTAAGTTCGATCAAATAGAATTCTAGAAAGCTTACGCGAAATCATACGGTACAGTACTTGAATCTGTGCTGACAGATATATTTGATTCGCGTCGAAAACACACAGACTCGCGAATGTATTTTAACATGCATAGACAGGTTTTAAAAATGAAACGCGATGAAAAATGAAATATGAAATGAAACTTGACTGTCGCGATTCCATTGTGGTATTATATCGATCTCGTACAAAATTTGAAGTAAATCTGGGAATTTATATAGAAATTATAAAATATTTACAATTTACAAGTACAATCGGGGATAAAAATAAGCTGCTATAGTTAATGGAAATAGATGTGAAGAAAGTATAATCAAATTAGTATCAGCCTCATATACTTGAGTTTTATTTATTATATTTCCTTCTAATAATATGCAGATAGTTCAGCAAATGATTGAAATGAATTTTTACATTTTCTCCACTAATCCACTTAGTTTTGTTCCCGACTGTATTTCGGATCAGAAAAGTATTTAATCAACCAACCACCCATTATATTAATAAATCTCGATATCAAAAGCCATGCCGACTAATTCCATAAAACAGAATGCAAAGTGCCACTGCTCGTGCTATCTATTAATGACGAATAAAATGAAAATAAAATTTCTTTTCAGTGTGTTATGAATTTTGAACTGTGTAAGGGCTAAAGGCACGACTCGTATTATATCTTTCGTTAATTATTCTCGAAATAAATTCTTGCAGAGTAACATGGAGGCACCGGACAAAATTCAAGAATCAGCGACGCTGCTCGATCTGTTCAAAACGCCACGGTTGGCGAGAAACACTATTCTTCTAGTTGCATTCTGGCAAGTATAAGATACGAGTTCATGTTGCGAGAAAACCTTCATAAATAACCGATACAATCTTGTAGGTGTTTCACCCTGATCTCGTTCGACGGTCACGTGTATTCATTAAAACTTATCCAGAGCTCGGTGTTCGTGTCGTTCTCGATCGCCTGTGCCACAGAACTTCCAGCTGGATTATTACTCGCCCTGTTGCTCGACCGATGGGGTCGTGGACTCTGCGGATTTCTCACGATGGCAATGACCTGTGTACTCAGTATCGCTGAACTTATGCTGCATTCCAGTAAATATATCGATCTGTTTATTAAAGTAAAATTAAAACGATTATAATGACGTATTATTGAGAAAAATCTGAAATTAAGTTGATGACGAATGTAAAAGAATTTTGGCAACTTCGAAGGTATTAATCTTGGAAAATAATTATTTTGATGGAACTAGAATTTAGGAATTATTAGGAATTAATTTAGTGGCGAAATTGAAAGAGGTGTGCACATTTTAGAAGCAATAATTTTCTATATGTTGGTTTTCTAGAATTTAGAGATTTATAGAAGTTTAAAGTTTTGTGTGAAATTTTAATTTGATTTTGATTAAGCTTCGATCGGACTATATTTTTAATTAAACTTACAATCAAGTATTGTGTACCCAGGATTAATTTTGTATTTTTTAATTTATTCCCCAGTGCTCGCGAAATTAGTAATGTCAATATTGTCGCGATTCTGTCTGAACATGGCAGCCAATGTTGGTCTTCAGTATGCAGCAGAACTTCTGCCCACGCCAGTCAGATCGCAGGGCGTATCTTTCATTCATATTTTCGGAATAGTTGCACACTCTTTGGCGCCATATATCACTGACTCGGTAAATAAATATTTATACTACTATTGTTGTTACAACATTTTTGAAACACCGCTAAGTACATCCACGTTCAACTTCTCTTTAATTTATTCCAAAAGATACAATAAGCGCTATTAGAAATTATGAAAAAGTTCTCATGTAAATTTTCTCATGAAAATGTAAAATAGTTTTTTTCTTACCTTAAAACAAGTTGTTTCCTGAAGAAGTTAAATATTATAAAAATCTGATCAAAATATTTCTCACTTTCTAGAAAGCCCGTTTTGGAAGTTGCAACCAACGCTTTTCTTTAACTGATCTTTAATCAAAAAAGTGAAATTTAAAATAAAAAATGATGGAATAACTTAAGATATGAAACTATATTGGTTGAAACTTTCTAATGAAACTTTTTAAATGAGAAATACTTTGACCAGATTTTCATGGTATTTAACCTTTGCTCATATAAATTAATATTTGTTCATTAGGCTGCAATTTGGGAGGGATTTCCAATGCTCATTATCAGCACGGTGTCCTTTTTTGGCGCTGCACTGGTTTTGTTCTTGCCGGAAACTGTCGGCCAGAATCTTCCTCAGACTATCAAGCAAGGCGAAGAATTCGGAAGGGACCAACATTTCTGGTCGTTGCCTTGCTACCATAAGACACACTTCAATGGACATCAACACTATCCCTCCTGTGAACGATAATTATCTGATTTTTAATAATAATTCAATTAAAAAACACGAAGGAGGATTCGTGTTTTTTTAGAAGTAACAATATTACAAGCGGATCAGTCTGACGATTTTTGTACGAGAAAAAATCGGAACATATTATTTTTCTATTCTCCTACATTAATTTTTATTTTTACCGTTTACGTTTAAGAATTTGTAAGCCTTAATTATAAAAAGAGCGAGCTTAGAAATCGTGTTCCTATATAATTTTTATTATTATCTTTTAAGAGCTTTTATAATTTTAATGCTAATTTTCACTTGCGTTACGCACGTTCGAATCGTTCAGCGGTTGGTGCTAATTTGATATTCAAAGATATTACGTAGAATAATATCGAAAATGTTACGTAAATTAATAATTACGTAATTTATTAATTACGTAAATAATAAATTAGAGAGATTTAAATTTTTGATTCCTTTAATGTTTTTAACATTTTTCACTGGAATATATTGGACAAAATCTTATTTAAAAAAATAGTACGTTTAGATAATTTGTCTTTGTGAAAAGAAACAGTTTTATATCTTTTGAACGATTATCCACGTATTTTTAACGATTATTTATCTATTCGTTATATTTTTTTGTACGATTTTAAATAACGTACAATATTAATAAAATCCAAGCTTGAAGACTTTTTAAATTATTGTTATAATTTCTTCAGCACCAACTGCTGGACTTTTATTTATCTAAAACGAGTTGTGCGTACATTTAAAAAAAAATAACTCTAATTGACTGTTTCTATGGTTTAGGAAGAAGAAAAAAAGAAAGGAAAGAATATTGTAAGCAAATCGTGCCATCGTATGACGATCAGTGTTCGTCGTTGTGCCAATAACAACGCAATCAATCTGAAGAAACCTATTCATAGTATTCATAATCATCACTCACGTATACATACGCGTATACACTCACGTCCATAAGATTGATTCACCGAATAAAACTTCCATAAACCTTAATATAAGAAACAATTCTACTTTTTATTTGCACACACATCGACGAATCCCCCGAACAAAAATAAACTGCTAAATATCTCTATAATTAAATACATTAATGCTCGATGATCCTCGTTCATCATTATACGTCTAATCTAACTCCATCCTATAATTAGGAGTTCTACGATAACGATCACTTATGTTACAATGTATTAACCCTTAACAGCCGAACTTAATTATAATTAATTATAGAAAATGAAATGCTTCATTATACGGATATTTGAAGTAATATTCTGTATTATACAGGGTGTCTGGTAATTGATACTGTGATAACCAGCGGTTAGTTAATGTGGTTAATAACCAGTGGTTAGTTAATGTGGTTAATAACCAGTGGTACAGGATAATACTATGTGAAAGGATCTGTTGAAAATATAGAACGAGAGATTTTCGTACGACGTTCGAGAGAATGAAATTCTGAAGCTTTGTCAACTCGTGTTCACACGACATTCACGAAACATATTCAAAATTTATTTTCTCGAAAATACGAAGAATCATCAGTTACGAAACACTCTGTACTATATCACATTATTATATCACTATCGTATTGATAAGAAATGTCGATATTATAACTCCTTAAGACTCCCTTAATATTTATTTGCGATTCAGCTTAATATGTATTGGCCCTGTGTAATTTCAAGATTAAAAATATAAAAGAATTCATTCCTGATTACGATATCGTACGTGATTTACAAAATCATCGACCGTCAAGGGTTAAATGAGAATTCTCTCGTCCAGAATTATTTTCCAGACGATCAAATTATTATCCATTGTATCACGAGGATCGAACTAACTTGTAGCCTTGAACAATTATGTACAGTTGAATCTCTAGCGTAGGAATATTTCAAAGAATCTCAAGTTTTGAGGAACGATAGCTGATACTTGCAACGAACAATAGTATGTCTTTTTAATCGGTAACTGAAAGCAGGGGCTAGTCTCATAAGTACGCGAATGATTCTAACGATCGAATGATTCTAGTTGCTAGAATCATTGTTTAAAGGTGGTATAACGGAGATTGTGCGCTTAAGACAAACAGGTCGGAGGATCGAAAGGAACGAGATTGGAAATATTCGCGTCTCTTCACGAATCAGAATTTTACTATTTCTAATTGAACACGTGACGGAGTTTCGATCTATTTCAAGTAACATTTAAACCTGAGTGTTACGTCGGGCGACTCTCTGCCTGGCCCAGGTCACACACCGCGGGCCAGACGGACGCCAGATGTCCGCTCTTCCGTACGGCGTACCCTCAATAGTCTTAAGCATCCATCATAAACCCGAGTCACTTGCCTGCTAAGGTCCTTCAAACAAACATCTGTTTCCGAGGAATTTCTCGAGACTATTGTCTACCACGGCTTAACTAAGGAAAGTTGGTTTTTCGCACGTACGCTGCAACTGTCCTCCCACTAACCACTTTCTCTCGAGGGCGGTTGAGACCCTTCGTTTAACCAATTAGAAACGAAGCCTATTCCCTCACTCTCCTAAATAACATCGGCACCAACAAATCCGATGGTCCCGCGCGCTAGACACACCCATCCTTAGCTTTCCTCCGACACATCATCGTCTCCCAAGACAGTACTGATTTTACATCCTTCAAACGGTCAACATCCTTCGAGCGGGTAGACACACCCGCAGATCAATCACTCATTCATCTCGTACATACGCACCAGTGTAACTATCCTCGTTATAAGTTGTGGAATAAACGGTGAAATATAACTTACTACTGTGTCATATTCCTATCAACCACCTCTGTTATCCTAACCGAAACAGGGGAACGACTACTTCGCGGCGTCGATTCAACGGATCGTAGCGAGAATTTACGCCTCTCGCTGACGCGTTTTCCTCGCGACCGCGTCTCTCTGCGAACGGTCGTAACATACAGGGTGGTTGGTAACTGGTGATACAAGCGGAAAGCGGGTGTCGTACGCGAAAAAAGAAGTCGAAAATATATGTCGGGTTATGGTTAGAATTTTGTAACAACTCTTCACGTGAATTAGCCATTGTTTCACAAAGCCGAGATTATATTTACACGTATATACAGGACTATCACAAAGCTTAACAAATAATAAGTCTAATGAATAATAAGTTTAACGAATGATAAAATTAGTGAATAATAAATTGTATGAATAATAAGTTTAATGAACACTATTAACAATGTCTTTGGGTTCAAACGAATCCACAGTCAACGGGATAACTCTTCACTAAACGTAAACTAATCTTAGGCGCAAAATACGATTGTTGAAAATGCTCGATGTATCACTCTCCAAAGCAATCACACGAATGCCAGCCTTGTGGAATTTTTCTCGCTGTACGATTGCATTTGTTTTCTATACCCGTTTGGAAGCGTCGAGAAGGTTCCAAACGCCGTTGCTAGGCAGTTTCTGCCTGAAGTTTGATTATTAATACAACGTATGTCCTATTGTATCGACACCTCCGAGGCAACATCACACGTGGCTAGGCCCGACATATAGAATAGAACTTTTTTTTTAATTTTTCCGAGCGAAAATTCAAAGTCGATTTTCTCGAAAACAAAACCTCAAACGAAAAATTTTTATTCTATATCTTCGACTTCTTTTTTCGCGTAGAATCACCCCCTTTCCGCTTGTACCATCAGTTACCAACCACCCTGTATATCTTTTCGTATATGATTATAAATTTCTCTGGTGTCTTAGTTTTTTCTAAAATAATATTGTAATCATTGCTGAGAATTTACAAGTAAAAAGTTCTAGCTGTGTAGTTTGTTCGATTGATGTTGGAAAGGTTAACTTACCAATAAATGATGAGCATGATAGTGATACGACCAAGTCGTGGCAGCTTGAAGAGATGTAGGACAGTGTATTGATTATGCGATTGATCCTTCTCATTTATCGCCTTGCAACTTTTCTCAAATTCGTCGAATATTTCTTGCTTCACCTCTTTACCGTTCACTTTAGCGAAGTTTTTCAGCATCTCGATCGCTTTGTCCACCCTGCCACTGGTTATGTACCAACTACGGAAGTATATGAAATACGCAAACGTTATAAAAGCCTGTAAGAAATTTTCAAAATCATCACTTTCACCAACCTTTTGTATCGACAAACTTTTTGTGCAAATTTGAATAGAGCTGTCTAGTTACGCATCAATCATTTATTTTGCACAGCTAAAAATGTGATGGCTTATCGAGAGAAAGATGTTGACCTTGAGATGTTTTATTTACGAGACAGAGGAATCGATGTAATAACCGATCCCAAGATAGTATGTATTGCTGGATAAAATATTACCCAATTTAATTCAGCTATAATTTTGGAATTTTTATGGTCCGGTCTCAAAGGACTTTTGATGTTTTAAGAGAAACTTTAACGTAAAAGAAATTTCTTATATTTCTTTGAGGATTATTTTTAAAGAATTTTCCGATGATACGAAGATACAAAAATAATCCAAAGGACGAGGTAAGATTAAATGTCTACTATACTATCGTATACTAATTTACTTACGAAATTTCTTTGTATTATATTTTTATAATGAAAAAGAAATTGGAATTAAACTACCGTGCACTTTCAGGAACAATCCATGGTCCTACAAACGCAACCACCATAGGACACGCGGTGACCATGCTGAGGATCCTCCAATTTGAGATCCAATATGCGATCCAAGGCAAAAGACTCGAGGCTGCCGCGAAATAAAGTCCAAACGACATGTTCGCTACCAGAGTTCGATATTTCGGACCGACATATTCGATCACTGAAAGAATAATTCGTGATATCGTTATTGTATTACATCGTTATAGAAATCTTCCCAAATGTTTCGTCAATTTCGTTTCTTCATTTGATATAATAATATTGTTTCCTTGTTTCCTTTAGGTTTGTCCTTTCTTCGTTTTTTACCAATCTAATTTCAAATATTCAGACTTATTTGTAGATTTTATAAATCATTAACATCGACAATGTAAGATCGTTTTGAATTAAAAAGAATTTTAAAAGGAACACTGCTTTCATCTCAATATCGAACGGAGAGTGCCTCAGTAATCGTGGTATAACCGAAGATTATTCTCCATAGGGAAATAGGTCACTCGAAAGATACAATTTCATACCAGAAAAGTATACAGAATTAAGTATCCTGTCGTTTAAAATAAAATATCTTAAAGTATCCCTAGACACATGTAATTTTAATACCAAACTAGATATACAATTACACAACAAATTTCAAATTACGAGATATAATTCCAAAATATAAAGTTTCAGTAAAATCATTTACCATTAAATATCTTAAAATTGATATCGTAAAATTCGAATAAAAATTTGACTTAAGAAAAAACAAACCGACATAGGGCAATAAACATTTATTCAAACACGTCATAAATAGTTAATCGTTACGTAAAACGGGACCGATACCGGTGCCTCATTATTAGGTCATAAATTATAGTTTTCCTATTCTCAACAGCTTTTTCTCTCTTATAATTTTCTCGATGACTCACCGATAATGAAAAGCACGTTGAAGCAGTTATCGAACGAGGTACCGACGACTAATCTCGCCAGACAGAAGCTCCAGAAGCTGTTGCAAAACGCAGTGCCGACAGACGCGATGAAATCAACCGCGTTACACGCAACCAACGCTGGAATTCTGTCACAATGGTCGGCTATGTAACCGAATATTAAGCCTCCAAGAATGCTGCCGACGAAGAAGGCCGATTGTGCTGCTGAGCCGAGGAATAACGTGGTCGCATACTCATTCCAGCTGAAACAGAAAAGAGGGATGCTTTATGATTGCGGCTAGTTATGAAAAAACACCGCGTGGTTAGAAAATCGATAGAAGGTGAAGAGAATAAGGAAGACGACGAAAGGACGAGTAATAAATTCCGTAGTTTTCTAATATCATCAGAATTGAAAACCTGAGTCGTAGGTTAGTTAATTGTAGTATTTTGGTAATATTTTTAGTAATAAAATAGTAGAGGTAGTTTGCATAATTCTTGGATATGATTAGAGAATTTGTCATAGTGGAAGGAATATAAATTTGTTAAGTAGAAGATAGTATCTCCCGATTTAAGTAGGACTTTTTTAGTAATAAAATAGCAGAAATAGAAATTAGAAATGTAGTATCGGGAAGAAGGGCCTAGGAAACGTCGAGCTAACTACAGACAATGTCGCGAGAGCCGAGACGCTGTCGGTTCCATCAATGCATTACCGGGTCCTTCAGGTAAATAGCTTTGCCGAAAAGACCTACGTGACCCTGGCTAGGAGCGTCTGTAGAACACGTGTGCGGTGGGCCCAGCAATAGACAATAGAGTGCTACAACGGCCAGAGAGGCAGTCGAGAAGCAGAGTGCGAGTTGAGCGGACACGGAGTGTGAGTCGGCGTGCGACGATATCGTAGTCTGTCCTTTTGTTATCGAATATCACTCATTAAAATACATCAAACTTTAAACTCTACCATCATCACTTATCACTTACTCTAAGAATCCACAAGTTACTACAGAAATAATAATAATAACAATAAATATTCGATAAAAATGTCTTGAGTCGTAAGAAGTTACCAAGCGCGTATTTATACGTTCAATTCGAAATATGTCTATTGTACAGTTGTAACTTTCACTTTTCGATTTATGCGATATTATATAAACGGATTCATGTTCGTGATTTAAAACGCCGAGATGTACAAATAATTAAGGATGACAAGGTTAATTTTATGTTCCGTTATAAACGAGCTCTGTTAAGATGCAAACAGCATAACAAGTAATTACACCTACGTCTAAGTTCGTGCAACCAACAAGGACTTCTTTTATAATGACTGCATTATATGCTATCGTCAGTATAGAACGACGGTTCCAACAGTTTTAATTTAAATAAAAATTTGTTAATCGGTGTCGAAAGTTTGAAGTTACTTTATATAAAGAATATAGTTTTCTCTTGTGATTTTACCTCGACAGCTATAGATTTGTATGGTATCATCGTGTGATTAAAGGTCCATCCATATTGGCATGGTTTTATTGGCCAGGATGGGTCTGCCTCTCTGATACCACTCTCCAATATGTCGGTATAGTTCACACTGTACATGTTACATCGCGAAAACGAAGTCGCACCTTCCGCCAGCAATTCCTCACTCGACGCTGGAGGGATCGATAGTGCAATCCTACATAAAACAAGAATACGTTACATTAACGATGATGAAATTTGCAAGAAGTATTTTTAAGAATACTAATTTTCCTTTGATTTTCTTATCTTTTTTTAAATAACCAAGGAACAATGACAGCAAATGGTAGAGAGAGGGAGAGAAATTGGAAAACTAAGATGAAAATTCTACTCAAAAGTGCATAGTTTTTAATCCTAATCTTAAATTAGTCCAATTCCTTGAAACTTAATTCGAATCCTGTTTAAATAAAAAATGTGACAAAAGTAATATACATAACAATATAAAAATCTATAATAATTTCTCTAATAAAGAATAACGACGATATCAGTAACAGTAATAACACATTATCTTTAATAGTGTTTACATTTTCGCATTTTTAAATTTTCTGTAAAAATAAAATTCGCATAAAAATCCGCGGCCTATTTATTATTTATAAATCTGCTTTTTCAAAAAAAAAAAAAATCTAAAATGGGAAAGGTGAAAAAATAAAACAACAGGAAAACAAAAGCACAAAATATAAAAGAGGAAAAGAGACAATGACCGTAAAAATAGGAACAAAGGCAAGAGCTGGAAGGACGATCGTCCCGTATCTGTTGCACTCCGAGGCATTCGAATTGTGTTGGGATTTAATTACCGATCGCTGCACGTATCGGTGAGTCTATTTCCAGACAAATAAACGGTACGCGGGGAGATTCGAGAAATTATGCGAAAAGAAAAAGAAGTTCCTAGCCGATCAGTTCGCGGAACACGTGAACGTCTAGAATCTGCCGGAGGTCGTCGACCAAACTGGTTTCCGGCGGGCCCCCGGAACGCTAAGAAATCGTCGATCTACAAAGCGATAGTTTCGCCTTGGCCAGGGTGATTCAATGGAAAACAAGCGTAACGAACGATTTTCCTCGTTGACGCATCGTAGAAAACCAGATCTCGCATGCGACGTCAAGAATGGTAACACGATTCGTTGGAATCGTGCCATCCAGACTTCCTATCCTTTCACCGGTAATTCCTTACGTTCTTGAAATAGAACACGTGACAAAGACGTTGATAATAGTATAACTATGTAATCGCGATTTCCAACTATTTTTATCTCGTCGCAAACTGGTTACAGGTATCTCCCCCACTCCCGTACGACACGATATTTACATATGCATTTACATATACAACGCGATACCTGGGTTTTCCTGATTCAATAAACACAGTTGTTTCGTGCAAGTTATCAGATATTATATTGTGGTTTTAAAGAAACAAATTGTCGCGATGCGATACGTTATCACAGCTGAGAAAATGGAAATCTCCGTGCAAGTGGAAGATTCTGTCGTCGAGAATATTTATTGCGACCTGCATGGAAAACAAACAGGCTTTCGAGAAGCCTGGTTTAAACTACGTGCACGTGACTTGAACAGGTATGTACATATGCATATAAATTGTCTCCTATAGAAGGTGGTTAATTCTAGACATCGAAAGGAACGTCTTTAATGAAAACATGTATTGATTTGTTATACGATCAACATGATTATTGACCATTTCGATCTGCCCGAACTGAAAATGTCTATCGCGTAACAGGGTAAATTCGAACATAAAGAAACTATGTAGGATCGTTCGTTACGTATAACTCAATAATTCAAATAAGACAAATTGCACATAAAGTGTCACTTACTTTTGTTTGTCTGTGAGGTTCCATCGTTCGAGTTCCGGAACGGTACACCAGTGTTCAGCTGGCAATAGCGTGATGAAGAACTGCGTGAAGTAGAGGAACGCGTAGACGAAGGTGAAGGAGAATGATGAAAAGGAACCATTGGTAGCGGCTGGCCTCGCCAACGTACGGTAGTATGTCGTCGAAGGTTTTGATCTTCGGACGTTCGCCCTCCTCGGCTTTTACGGACTCCACCATGACTGTCATTATCTCGATATCTGCGAATCAATGATCCTCGATCACCTACTTAACTCGAATTACACGTTACGAGGAAACTAAGTTCAAGGTGAATGGGGTCTTATTAGGTCGTCGAATAAATTCGTGTTGCAATGCGTTCATACCTTTTTATGTGTTTTAGGAATACAGATCGATAAACGATCAAGGTGATCGATCTTATGATATACAGTGGCTCACGGAAGTACTCGAAAACTTTCATATCACGAAACTATAATTTCGTTAGCACTCTAACGAGATACGATTATCGAGATTATAATAGTAAAATTTGGAATCAATCTGAGATTGTATATTTGTTACGCCATGCGGCTTGCCATTGATCATATTCTTAACTGTCGGTCGCGGCACTATAATGTCGCAGACGGATCGTCGCGGCTGCCCGGCAAAACAAACATTGTAGTGGCAAGCGCATGGTTCATTAAGCAGGGCGACCTCCAGAAACGTCGATTCGTGGCCGTTATTTTATCTGGCGTAAAAGAATGTGGCGTGATCCGAAGGTAGTGGGGGTCGCCTTCCAGAAAGAATCAGAACGTTTCGAGAAGCCAAACAGTCCACACATATCTTATATCGCGCATTACGTAGTCACATTTCTTTTTGTTGTTCCATTTATATCTTTCTAGTTAATAAGTTGTTGCAATAAACATTAATTTAGTTGTGTTAATTCTGTGAAATTTCATTGAACTACCCTTATTATCATAATCGAAATAAGGGAATCGATCAGTTCGTGGCGTCGATTGTTTAATCGTAACGAGAACTTACAAATCTCGTTGACGTGATATCTCGCGATCGCGTCTCTCCGCGAATGATCGAAACAATATTGAAGATATATATACATGAGACAATGTATATATATTTCGCAAATATATATGTTAAATGAAAAATTAATATGTATATAACACATGATGATGATTTTACTACGTACATCGTGGCTTATTATTCTTATTAATTTAGCGAATAATCGACTGCTCAAATACTCTGGTAATTTTTATATATAAAATAACAATAATATATGTTTCCAATAAATATATGAAATTTCTATATACACGTTTAGATCTGTTTCAAATTTTCTCAATGTAATTACGACGATCGTGTCTCACTTCAGTGTCAATGAAATCTCAAAGTGTCTCGTATAAAAATCACCAAAGGTTTGTTTAAGTGCCCGAGTACTTTCACGTGAGCGACTGTTGTTTTAGTAGCAAGTTCTCTTATGTCTATTTCTTCGTTACATTTAGCCGGATAATTTCTCATGTTTATCAACGTGTTATGATGTTTCTCTTATTAAGCGGAGAAATCTCTTCTTCGCTAAATTTTCTTAAACGGGTTCAAGGTGAGGTGAACCACATTGTTGAAATCAAGATGAAGAAGATGAAATCTAAAGTCTAGATGAAAGGTAGTAGATGTTTGTATTGTCTAGATATATTGCCATGCTACTTTTTGACACGATATAATCTTAGGTAAAGGCTAATTCAAGGTGATACAGAGTGTACTGGAAAAAATGATTTGAATTTGCTAGAGAGGAAGAGAAAAGGAAAGATCCTTGAACATTTTTGCAAGGTTATTGCAAAATGGAGGATACTATCGAAGGCTTATTGCTGTCACTTGTACGTTCTAACTGGAGTGTCCTTTAAATAATTTGTTTCTTATTAGATCCTTTTTGCAAATAGGAAGATAATATTTTTGGGACGTGAGAATTGTTAAATAAAAATGTAATGTAATCAGATGTAAATTGTCATTGGAATAGAAGAGTTTGTTTAGAAGAAATGATCATGAAATACACAAAATGTATCATGCGTAATGTGTAAATAATAATTAATTCCAAAGACAATTAATGAAAATTTTAAATAACAGAGCACCATACCTCCGGTTCCTGCTTATTTTGACACTGTGCAGAATGTCACACGATTGTTGCCTTTTTTTTTTTTAAAGATTATTCAGTTAAGAAACAAGCACCAATAAAAGAGCAATTATAGTTAATTATTAAAAAATCCAAGTAGGTATTACATAAATAAAATTATCAAGGAAGATATTTATCGTAAAGATTGTGTGCTTATGAAAGAAGTAAACGAAATTATTGTAGCGCCATAGTAATTTGTATGAATCTTTGAATCTTGTTTAAATAAAATTTTCGATAAAAATTTGATTCTATCAGTGAACGATTACTACAGTTAATTACTGGATAATTAAAACAAGTAAGTAAAATTATTGTTACAATAATCCCGACAAATTCGTGATATTATTCAACTAGAATCGTTAAGAAAAAATTCGACACCGTTAGCGAACGCCATTTTACTTTTACTTCACGAAGGCTAACGTTATAAACGTTGAATCAAGAGCAATCATTTTCAATATAAAATATACGCGCGAAAGCTTTTGCTCCCTTTGATAATTGAATCCTTAATTTGCCGCCAATTAAACTCTTTCCCAACCACCTTCGTCTTCTAAGAAACCTTTTATACCCCAAAGAGAAATCCCCTTTTGCACAAACTCGCTTTTTTTCAACCATCGTACAACACGATATGATATTTACACCATGCAATTTACACGATTCAGATCTCAATCTTGCAAATCATTTCGAAAATAGATCGATGATTAAATCGATTATAAAATCGTTCCTGCAAGTTTTAATTCATTAATTATTTCTTTATTTGATGAAATATTATTTATTATTTAAATATCGTTAATTTACTAGCGTTCAATGAAATTTCTCGTAGAATTAAGTTCGTTTAAAATATTATTAATTTAATGACATTTTTTGTAAGATAATTGCGGTTAGATTTGATCTTTCACGAAATCTACGAGATGATCGCGTTCGATTAATCACCGATGTAGCGCATATGTAAAACATTTAAAACAGTCCATACATAGATGTTTCATAAGTGTAGATGGTTATTTATTACGGTTCTGTGTAATTAATGTTCGTTGCGATTACCACGAACTTAGATAAAAAAAAGAGTATTAATGACGAGAGAACCGGAAGTGACCGTGACATAACTGTTATTTTCTAGGGGCTTGGTAACATTTGCATAAATTATTTCGCGTATACTGTAACGCACTTTACGTTACAACGGTATGTCGATGGACACGAGAAAAGAATTTTTCTACCACAAATTGAATGGCATTTTTGGCGATAATGATTGTGTGGAATGATGACTACTTTAATTGAGATTCTAATCGAGATTCAAGTGATATATGAAGTTTGTACTTTCCAATAGGATAAATTGAGAAAAATGTCTTCGAAAGAGAATATGCTATTTTTGAATACACCATTTTTTAATAAGTCTAACAAATTCTGGATCTTTTAATTCACAAGGTTGCAAATCTCCAAATTGTTCAGTCTGAATTTTCGAATCTTCTAATCTCACGATCTTCGAATTTTCTAATCTTCGAATCATTAAAAATCCTAATTTTCATAGAATTTTCAAGGAAGCTATAAAATAAAAATATAAAATATAAAATAAGAAAATTTGAAAAAGATACATAATGCGTTCGATCCAACACCATTTGCTCATAGTAAAAAAAAAAAGATAAAAGAAATTGTATGCAAAATAGGTAAACGTATTATAGTAAGTATTAGTCAATTATAGCAGATTGCTATCATTAATCAGTAATTATCCGAGTCGTAGCTGCATCTGTATATACATGAAGTATACAACACTAAAAATACATTTTCCTTAACAAAAATACTGAATAAACACATTCCTACGTAGCAACTAGTCAGCTGTGATAAATTGTTCGCTTTGAACAACGATCGACTAAGTTAGCATTGATTTCCGGATTGTGCGTAAAGCGTGCAATAAAACGAACACGTGTTTATCCCTAACGTTAAGCCAGGACCACCTAAATTAATACGAATTTTCCCATCAGGTACCGTCCTTATTCTGACAAAAAAATGCAAGCGATATTTGTGCATGTAAATAATTTGCCTGTGTGTATATATAATAACTTATATGAAACAGTATTGCGATATTTCTCGTACATTGCTAGATATAATGATTTTAAATAATTCTGGCTCAAAAATTCGATTAAGAATTACATTGCAATTTCTAGAAAATTGTTACAACATTAAAAAAGCGAGATCCCTTAGAATATGGTATATCAAAAAAATCTTACAACCAATAATTTTACGATTAAAAAATGTAAGAAACCTCCCCAAAGTAATCGATCCGTGAAATTAATGAGAAACGTATGCTCCAGCAAAAGCTACGCGTGAATATTGAACACAGCTTCAAAACCGACCTTTCCCGATTGAAAACGCATAGCAGAATAGCAATAACTCGTCCACCGACGCACCAATGAAAATGGAGGCTCGTAACGATCGTCATAACTCGAGTGTCAAACGTTCTCGGTAACCGGTTACACAAAAGTGCGCACCTTGAACAACTATTACATCCCAGAACTAATTAATAAGAGCGATCATGGCTAGCATGGATACATATAGTTTGCATACGTGATTTTTCCCTACGGGGCCAGTTTTCTCGCCTTCGAATCGATCAGGGAAAGCGATCGTGATCGCGATCGAGCCATTGAAATTCATTCGATGCACACGAGATACAGCATAGCGTTTTGATCTCGCGGAACTCGCACAAACTACAAAGTCAAACTTACAGACTCGTAACAATACAAAGTGGAACGATCGTTTGGTTTCACTTCCAACCGTAAGTCTTCCTATTGATTGGTGTTCTTCTTGGTCGTAAGGGAAAACGAAGAAAAGAAAGGAAAGAAATCTGTTATTAATATTGGAATACCATCGTGTTCGAGGAATTATCGTTCTATTTATTTATTTATAATGGCGTTATCGAATTAATTGTTTCTTAATATGATACATTAAAACACTTATTGTAGTCGATAGAAACAGAAATTTTATTTAAGATTGCAATCCCAATTATCTGATTTTCCTGACGGACAATTTATATGGATCGATTGGAATTCATATAACAAGAGTTCACCAATTTTCTTCGCTACTCATCATTTTTCGTTCGCGTGATACGAGCTCACGTTCAAGTGAGTGCTTCAAATCGGTAAAAGTTCGATTAATTAATCGAGTTCTACCATATTTAACGCGAATAAGCTTTTGCATAATAAGCAACGAATGAAATAAAAATTTGTTGTAATACACAATGAGTAAGTTAGATTAATTATCGCTTTATATGATAAAAGTCCATGGTCCAGCGACAACATTGGAATTATCTTTTTCTTATTCATCTTGGAATTTATGATTGTTTACGGCGTTCTTTTTTGCGACAAATTGAGCTTATGGAAGTAATTTCTCTTCTAGAAAAATTGAACGCTAACGCCGTGTGCCAGGATAATGTGCAAGAACTAATGTACAAAGAGTTAATCATTTTGGCTTCTGAAAGACTATATGAGTCACGGTTGTCCTATTCTTGTTGCTTAATTGCAGTGTTTGACCACCTGTTCTAGAATAGTGAGTTTACCTCTCACTGATCGGCACCGATTGGTATTTTGTAGTACAGTGCTTTGTTAGTCGATCGTGGCATTTAAACATACCAAGTTCATAGAGAAGAAGGCAGTTTTCTAAGTTTACGTTCTTTAGAAAAACATAATTTTATCATTAAAACGTCCGACCTTTTGATACCCATCTAAATATGTTATACATAGTCTCGATAAATATCACGATAATGGATAAGTATATATAGTCGCGTTTCTGTTCCAATAAAAGTGAACACTATCGATGAACACTAAGTGATGCTATCGAAAACACTTGTATATTTTTAGAAATTCCAAAAACAACAAATCCGATGTCAGTGATTTTGTCTGATTTGCTAGTTTCTAGCGTTAAGATTGAATACACAGCTGGCAAATTTTCTATTTCAAAGATCTATTTAACTTTGTGATTAAACAGCTTTCTACAAAGTTTTGCGGATTTGTTAGTTATCTTCGAAAGAATAAGCAAGCTTTAAAGGACTTTGATCTAGTAAGTTTATTCCTCTTCAACCTTATACTTAATCATCAAGTAACGCTATAATTAGAAAATCAACATAAATGGATTTATCATATTTCTTCTGTCTAACCTTCTTTAAAATAATTAGCTGTTAAATGAGCCAGAGTTCTAGGAAATCTCCGATGTTGTTGATCTTCAACGAGATACAGATATCTGACAGATACTATCAAAATTCTATAGACGTCTATCCTTCAACTCTCAGCATACCAATATTTATGCCATCATCGACGTTTCTTCACAAAGGGTCCTTAAAGAAATTTATGATTCTGTTACTCCTAAGTTACTTTGTACTGTTATATTTTTGTTATAATAGTGCCTACTAGAAATGTTTACCTAGTATATAAGTTTCACTATTATTACCATTCTATCGTATGTTGTACTCGGAGTTAGTCACAGTTTCTCAGAAACGTCTAACTTACTCTTAGTTATCCTGGCACAGACGCTGTGTTTCACTTACTGAAAAAATAAACAAAAGAAGCAAAATGATGTACGTAATATACTAAAACATTCTAAGATACCGTGGTAATTTTTCTATTTCTTGTGTAAATCATTTCAACTTGTTTTTTTAATGTTTTTATTCCTAATTGGTACACCGAAATGGATGTAGCAAATGTATATCACGGTATTATCCAAATAGCTTAATATCCGAACGTTCTATTATCCAAACACAATATTTCTTCGTAACGAATGCCCTTTTCCGTTTCAAATATGTACATACGTATGTCGTCAGTGTTCATACACAATGTACTCTTTCCTTGATTTGATTCATTGAATTGTGATTATACGAATTTGGTATGAAACTAGGAAGCGTTCTAACTATCGCAGGAAAATACGATGTAAACGAGAAAACTGGAAAGTGATGTAAGCGCAACAAAATTAGCAAAAATACGCGATATTGGAGAAGCCAGAATCACAGACATTAAAGGAAGAAAAACATAATTGAAAATTCTTCAAAGCACGTAGATTTCTCGGATGTTGGCAACGGTAGAAAAGCCGTAAGTATTCTGATATAATGAAATGTTTCACGTAGACGATAATAATGGCGATTTTATATAAATGAAAACAGCAGACGAAAAAGCTAATGAAAAGATATCTTCTCATGCCGAAGCACTCGTGGCACTCGTAGAAGAACTCCGATGATTCAAAGTACGATAAAGAACGTAACTCTGTGTAGTTATTTACGTTGAAAAAATTATCTGATTATGGATTCATAAATATTTAAAGAATCTGTCGATTACTCTTAAACTGTATTTGGATAAATGAAATTTCGTCTTCCTATTATTTCAGAAAAGAGAGGCTCTACTACATTGTCTGCAGTATGTTTCTAATAATTAGTAAAATATCTGAACTAAATAAATGTAGACGTGAAAGTCACTGCACATCAGTATATTAAAGGTCAACACCAATACACTGACTGTCACATCACGAAGACATTTTAAAGAACTAATAAGGACAAAATTGTTTATTTAACAAGTCAAAATCTCGATCAATTAACGGACCACCATTATATCGTGATATTTAACGAAACTTCCAATCTTAAGAGCCATATATTATTATATTATAGCAGTGTTATAGCAGTCATTGGCTCGGATTTTAATTAAATTGGTCGTGAAAGTGAGAAGAAGTAAAGAGACCGAGTAATCACGAAGAAATGGTATGTATGTAACTTGATCGAAGCAAATACCAAACTTTTAGTTGTTATCTTCAACGAGGGAAATTTGGTCATCTAAGTAGGTTATCGACGCAAGTGTTAATGAAAGATAAAACACGATTGGAGCAATGAAAGGACTTCATTCTTTTTCCTTCTTCGCGAAATAGCAAATATACAGTAGCTCACGTGAAAATATCTGAATATTTGTGCAAACATTTTGTAAATATATCATGTGTATTATGTTCGCGATCAATGAATATCACAGTAGTTCCTATATGAGTTTTCAGATTGACTAAAAATTTGACTGACCTACAATAGTCATGTCTCATTCCGATACTAAAGAAATTTTTAAATATTTTATGTAACGCATACAATAAAGATACGTAAGTTATCTATGCTAAATGCTGAAATACTTATAGAAGTCCTTTATGGATATAGTAGATATTATGATATGTGTGTTAGGCGAAACATTTTGAAGTTTAATTATCACCGTAATGAGACACGGCTAAGATAACACAGGTACGGTTATATCGAACAAGTTTTTCCCGATATACTTCATAATGTTCCGTGTAACAGATAACATACATTATACACCAAAGCCTTTTACGACCAGCGTTCAAATGCTTTCACGACGAACCACTGTACCAAAATTCAAGTCTCACGCGACACATCGATACGAATGATCGGTGCAAACAAACGTTTACCTTTTCCACGATCGTCCGAGAGCAACGCGAAACTTCACTAGGCGTATCACAAATCTCGTCGTGGTTTTGTTTCTAAAACGAGAAACTCTCTGCAGAAGTCACAGAAATAAAATGAAATCTAGCTTCTTCACTTTTGTCCGACTCGATAAGTCGATTTCGAACAAACTTTACTCTTTTCTTCTTCTTCTTCTTCTTCTTCTTCCGGATGTCTTTTCACTGTTTCAACAGGATAAAACGGAAATTGGAAAAATAACAAAAAAAAATCGCGGATCGCAACGACTCTCGTGATCCTGTGATCCAAATCCAGGACACGTGCTCGATCTCGATCGTCACAATGATCTTAGGTGCACGGATCCTCGATTTTTCGGACGCCGCGCTACATCGTCGTTTAAAAGGGGGCACGCACCGACTGTTCGCCGCGTGGACAATTAGCGGGGCTTTATAGCGTATGCAAACGAAAGCGGAGCCCCACCAGCGTCGTGTGTGCGGCTATTGGACGATGACTTTGGTTCCCGTGGATCGTCCCGTCGACAGCAACGCCGAAGTCGAAGACGTCACTGGAGAACTGCGGGGATTTTACGATTCCAAAGAGCCGCTTCTCCTGCTTCACCGCGACCGTTGGGTTTTCTCGTGACTCGTTTGCACGCTTTTTTCCCTTCTCGCTCTTCTCACTACCATCGCAATCTTCCTTCTCCCTCGTCGCTTTGTCGCGACACGTATACGCGACCGGAAAGCGAGAGACATAAACTGGTGACGCGCAGGTGAGTGTACCTGCCGAGAACGTTGCGACGTTGTTGCATGGTTTGATATGTTTCCTCAAACTGTGTTTGGTTAACTAACTTAATTCGCCTGTTGGTGACTCATGGAAATTTGAGTGATATTACGAGGTGCAGTTGCGGAGTATTTGGAGTGAGAATTTGTGAATTTCCTGTGTTTCACCATGTTACATATGGTAATTTACAGTGTTGTTTGTATAGTATAGTACAGATTGGAAGAGATACAATAATAAGCAGACAGCTAGGCTGGTTAATTGATCAGGAATATTAATTGAGTATGAATTGTTTAGCAAGGAAAAGAAAAAAGTATAATTCTAAGTTGCTTTGCTGCGTACATTGGGATTTATGATATACGAAAGATCGATTTCTTTCAGGTAGGAAAGAATGATTATAAAATAGAAATTATTACGTAATTTTTAGTATCGCAGGTTTACCGTGGTATTGAATTCGGCTAATGATATGTGAACTGGAAAAACAATGATCATGTGAATCAAATGTTGATTATCCATCCGTCGAAGCGTTAGTCAGATATCGTGTAACTGATAGTTCCTTGAGTGGTTTTCAAAGTCGAACGATGAAACAATTTGAAATAATCGTTCCATTATCGACGAAATGAACGAATTTATCTAATGGGGCTCGTTAATTTATTCGACTTTTAATATTAATTACTAATTGTTATAGAAATTGATTTAACAAATTTGATATAAATTGATTTACCATTAATTAATCGATGGTAGAAAAGAGACGTTGGAAAATGAGTAATATGTAGCTTTAGTTTTACAGATTTTACAAAATAAATGTTACTATTTAAGAAGAAATAAATTTGATGGGGTAAAAGCTATATGGAAATATACTAACGACTTAACGAATTTAAATTTAAAGGACTTTAGAAACAAAGAAACGGAGACAAACTTTAGTTCTCGATGATACTTGACACGTGAATTGATTAACAGCTTGTCTTGCGTGATTAAATTTAATAGGATTAATTGAAAAGTTCGTATACCGTGTGTGAATCATGATAAAGTTGGTTTCATCGTAATTCACACGGTACTCGCAATGATCATTCAATCGGCAATTTTATTGTTCCAACATCACATCATTTACTTATCTTCGACTTGTACAGTTCTCTGTGTTTTACGCAATTCTCTTTTTTATCCATCATTTTCTCGCATAGCACTCGAGTAAAAGCGAATCAACCGTTCAGTGAACCATACTTTGTTTCACTATGTTTCTTCACATGGTAAATGTTTTTTGATATCTTTTTCAAATTGAAATTCTACGGTTCTTCGGTTTGTTACATTGTGAACGAAAAAATCAACAGATATATAGAAGAATATCGAGGTTAATCGCATCGACATTTTCAAATTTTATAACACTCAATTTTAACTTTCTAATAATAACTTTCAAATTTTCAAATTGTCGAACTTCTAAATTTCCGAATTTCCAAATATTCCAGTTTCGATGCGCTCGAAGTTCCAAATCGTCGAAGTTCCAAATTTCCAAACTTCGATATCGCCGGAGTTCTAATTTTTTGACCTTCTATGTTTATCCGAGAGATAAAAAAATTATGATCGGATAGTGTCGATTATGCCAATCGAGGATTACAAATTTTCTATTCGTGCGACCTTCGACACCGAAAATAAATGAGCGCGATATTTTCCGTTTTTATCTTCCTCGAGCCGCAGTTAATTAAATCAATTGTCACGAAAGAACACGGTAGTTTTTCTGATTCCCGAAACAAAATAGCCCCATTGATAGCTTCAGGCAAATTCGCTGAGTAATGAAATCTACTCGCGAAACACGGAAACGCAGGGACTTAACCGTCAAAGATATTTGCTTCAGAAACCCGATACCCTTGAAAAAGAAAAAAAAAAAGAAGAGAATTACATGTTATATACGCGAGATGCAAGATCGCTCTTACGATCTTTCTTACGCAACGGAACAGTTTGAAAACGAAGTTTGAATTTCGCGCGTATTCCAGTAAAGGGTTCCTCCTTGAAAATTCGCCAAAAGAAATCGAACGTGAAAGATTTCGTGAACGCGAAAAGCTATTCAAATTATTCGTCGATTTAATTCTCGAAATTCGTTGATAAATATTAATTATATTTTATCGCAGTGGAGGATAGATTTCGTAATAGACGCGCGAAGAAAGACGTTTTATCGATATTTATAAGAATTATAAGTCATCGTCTTGCGTTGATCTAAGAGGAAATCTAAAACAGAGGTATCTTCCTGCGAGCGGTTTGAACAACGTTCATAAAACGTTCTTTTTCGTTGGTTACAACGATCTTCTGCAAATTCGAAGATTGTCTCGGTTGCTGCAGTATATGTTGTTTCTAAGATTTGTCGATAAAAGCGCTAAATCATCGGGATTACTTATAAGTAACATACCTGTATCATTCCGTTTGATAGGTCTGTTCAACGTGTGTCGCGAGATGTTATTATTACCATAAACAGATAACGATTTTTGCTGACATTTTTTCAAAATTACGTCA